>NC_043024.1:3246511-3441511 GCF_006345805.1 Octopus sinensis
CCTCTGCATAGTTATTTGTTTTATTGTTTACTTTCTAAAACAGTAAGGGGAGAGGGTTGCTAGCACATCACCCTCTACCCACATTTTTCCCATCCACATCTTTACCATATGGGGCCCCAACAAAATCTGATAATAGGTATAGATGTGAATCTATCTAATTACTTGTCTCCTTCTAAAAATCAGGTATAACTTGGCGATCGGTCAACTTAACAGCACTGTTCTCCGACTTGAGTTTACTTGGTAGTGTGTTTGTTAACTTGGCAACAAGGTCAAGGTGAGCTCTGATTGGATGTTTGCAAATGAGTTCATTACTGGGGTCTGGAACTTGTGGAAAAAAATTTCACGGTCGGCCTAGGGCCATATTAAAAGACACTTGCCCAAGATGTCATGCAGGAGTAGGGAGCCATGAACCAGATGGTTACAAAGCAAACCTTTTATCCTCTCAGCCTGCGCCTAAATATTAAAATCTGTTGTGTTCAGTTTTTGTGGGACATTCTGATGTAATGCTTTTAAGAAGGGTACTAGAAATTGTTTGAGTCATTAGAGGGTTGGATACAATGCTTCATGACATCTGTTTTAAGTCTCTGTGATCTGATTTCAAATCTCATCAAGGTCAGCATTGTCTTTCATCTTTAGAGGGTTATTAAAAAGAAAGTTTTAATCCAGGATAATGGATTAGTGGGACTATAAAAATAATTTTGAGGAGTTGGGGAGTTGATTACATTGACCCCCAATTCATGACTGGTATTTTAGTCTGTTGATTCCAAAAGGATGAAGGGTAATGTTGACCTTGGTAGAATTTGAAATCAGAACTAAAACCTGAAGAAATGCAACTAGATATTTGTCCAGCAGACAAATGGTTCTGCTGGCTTGCTGCTTTATGTAGCTTTGTATATTTTAAGTCTTCACCAAATGTAAATCCTGTTCATATAACTTTGGTCCTTACTCAAGATTGTAGTGGCACAAGCAGTCAGTGCCATATTGGATGAGATCTCGCAGCAGCCATTGCCATCTCCGAGACTGCAGCAGGACCTCGCCTACATCCATTTGCCATGCACGAGATCACAACGAGGCTCATGATGGAAACTATATAAAGGGAAAACCCAATTCAAATCTCTCTCTTTTTGGCACCACCTCACAGCAGCATTGGCTGAACACCACCACTGGCTGAGGCTTTCTGCCTGTCTATCTCCAGAGGCAATGCGCCCACACTAACGGAGCTTAACAGCTAAAGATGGTAGCTGAGAGCAGCACACTACACCTTTCCTGTAAATAAACCAGTTGTAAATAACGTTTGTACTTGAAGTCTTCTCTCTTCGCCTGCCGAAAGCCTGAACAACATGAAGAACAAAAAGACAATGGAAGGAGACAATATTCTTTCTCTGTTCTTTTCGCTTTATCTTCTTTCAATTTCTGCTCTCTTAAAATAACATTTTTTATGGCTACAACTGTTTACAAAAATAGGGATTAATGTATAATTTCTTTCTATGTTCATAATTTTTTGTTTACAATATTGGGAAAAATATGCCACAAACAAAAAGATGTAATCTCTCCAAGGAGGATTGTAGAAAACAGAAAGCAAGAGTCTGAAGAGAGAAGCTAGATTAGATTCTCTCAACATCAGCAAATGCATGTTGCAGCACTTAATGCTGGATCATTAAATCAATGTTTTAATTATTAGACAGAGGTCCAATAGAAAAGCTCTCAGAAACAAACTACGTACAAATTCAATCTTCACAACTCCTGAAGCTGTTTTCAGATATGATCCATCCCATTCTTTTAAAAATAAGAACTCTGTCCAAATTGGTGTGCTAAACACAAGTTGTCTTTTCTGTAGCGCTTTAAAATTTTCAAATGAAACAAATGATATGTGCTGCTCAGGCGAGCACTACCAGCTCCTTCTCAAACTCTTATGGATCTTCTAGAAGGCATTTCCATCCAGTCAAAGGATTTTCTGAACAATATCAGACAATACATCTCTGCAAATGACATCGTTTGGTGCATCTAAGAAGATAGACAAACATGAATTTACGACAACGTCAAAGTTCAAGGGCAAATCTATCACCTCATTGGTTCCCTGTTACCCATTATAACAACCACAGTTCCTCCAAATTTACTTTATGAGTGATGTAGCACACCAAACCTGAAGGAGGTGTCAACACTTCAGATGATGGGTTGTATTACACACAGTGCTGACTGCTGCAAAAGGGAGTATATCCACTGACAGCTTCTCGGTGCATTCAAAATCACATAACCCCCACAGGTTAGGGCCTGAAATACTCCAAACACACACATAGCATGTTGCTGAGTCGAATTAGTCCACCATTTACTCCACAAATGTTTGGTTGTGAATGCTGCACTTTCCCATATCACCTGTTTCAAAATAACTGTAATATATTATAACCAGACTATGCCATTTTAATCCTGAGCAATACCAGGTATCTCAGCTAGTATATATATATTTCGTTTTTGGATTTGGTTTGCAAGATTCTTTATGTGAGTTCACATGTTAAAGCATTATTCTATTGTGTCTGGGGAGAGTCATTTTCTTTTTGTGCCTTATAATTTAACATACTCACCAGTAAAATTTCCACTTATTTCTTATTTTTATTTTCCGTTGCACCTGTACGGGTAATGTTGATTTGATGCAGGGAGTGAGTTTATGTCTACACAAAAATTTGATCACTATAAATAAATCTTCTTTGTGGTTGTTTGATAAGAAATTGTCGAACCTTCATATATTGCCTAATGACAGGAGAGTCCATCATAGTTCAGTTTAAAATGTATATATTACCCTACTGATAGAAGTAGCCATGAAGATCCTTCTACAAGAACCAGCTCTGCCCAGCCCTTCATAGTAATTCCTTCATCCCTTAACATTAAGCTGACCCTGCTCACCTCTCGTATGCTTTGTAGTTCTATACGATGCCTGGTGACCCCTGCCCATGCTGTAAAGTGGTTGGTGTTACGAAGGGCATCCAGATATAAAAACCATGCCAGACATTGGATATCAATGCAGTCCTTGGACACATTAAATCTGGTCAACCAATGCTGGCATGGAATTTTGATGATGATATATGTGTGTGTGTGTATATATATATATATATATATATATATATACACACACACACACACACACATATATCAGTGGCGTGCGGCGACTCTGAGGTTGGGCATGCAATGAATTTCTCCCCCCCCCCACCAATTTTTCAGTAAAAAAATTTTCGGATTCCTACGATTTACATATGGGAGATTATGAATATGCAATCATCCCCGTATGACCTAGAATAAGCAGGGAATAAAAAATGGCTCTGTAGAGATTAACCTGAAATTGTCTCGTGAATTTCTTGTTGCTTCGCAAATTAGGTAAATTCGGTGTTGGGCTCCCACCATTTATAATTAATTATTTTCCATTGAAGTCTCTTTTCGAAAAACTATTTCTCAAAATATCATTTATAACACACATTTCACTCTTTTCGTAAAAGGCTGCTCTTATATAAGAACCCACGTGGAAGCGTGTGCGTAAATTGTAAGTCAATTTCAACAAAACGGGAAAATAACCTTAGTTAAATTAATTTAAGATTAATTAGCTACTTCTGAAATAAGAAATATAATATAGATTATATTTTTGTTTTCAGAACGCTCCAAAAATATAATAGTGCAAACAGATGTTTTGGATAACAAAATTCAAACTTACCGCCAGGCTATTCCAACATTTCAGTTGGCTAACTCAAGAATTATGGGACTACTCTTGTTTTACGAGTCAAAAGTGGAACCAGGTCAGCAACAATTCTACACTAACAAAGAGACAGAGAGTGTCTGTCATGTGGGGGGTGGGGTTCTCAAAGCATGACTTCTCAAAGCAGAAGTACGAGTCAGTGAGAGAGCAGAAGGGGAGACAAAATATTTCAAAAACAACAGGAGGGATTTTCTTTGAAACAAAGTAACTATTTTATCTAATTTTCACAGTGCATGCAGCGCATACCTTGCATACCTGAGAGTGCATGCCCCTGATATATATATATATATAGGCGCAGGAGTGGCTGTGTGGTAAGTAGCTTGCTAACCAACCACATGGTTCCGGGTTCAGTCCCACTGCGTGGCATCTTGGGCAAGTGTCTTCTGCTATAGCCCCGGGCCGACCAATACCTTGTGAGTGGATTTGGTAGACGGAAACTGAAAGAAGCCTGTCGTATATATGTATATATATGTATGTGTGTGTGTGTTTGTATTTGTCGCCCTAGCATTGCTTGACCACCGATGCTGGTGTGTTTACGTCCCCGTCACTTAGCGGTTCGGCAAAAGAGACCGATAGAATAAGTACTGGGCTTACAAAGAATAAGTCCCGGGGTCGATTTGCTCGACTAAAGGTGGTGCTCCAGCATGGCCGCAGTCAAATGACTGAAACAAGTAAAAGAGTAAAAGAGTAAAGAGATATATTTATTTCGTTTTTGGATTTGGTTTGTAAGATTCTTTATGTGAGTTTGTGTGTTGAAGCACTCTCTGTTGTATCTGAGGAGAGTCATTTTCTTTTTGTGCCTTATAATTTTACTGGTGACTGTGTTAAATTATAAGGCACAAAAAGAAAATGACTCTCCCCAGACACAACAGTATATATATATATCTATCTATATATATATATATATACGGTAGGCTTCTTTCAGTTTCTGTATACCAAATTCACTGACAAGGCTATTAGTGGAAGTTATTAGTAGAAGTCGCTTGTTGAAGGTGCCACACAGTGGATCTAACCCAGGGCCATGTGGTTGGGAAACAAGGTTCTTACCACTCAATCACTCCTGCAGCATATATACCAGCATGCTGCCTAGCGGTTTGAATGACCAAATCACAAGTTATCACTTAAACACTAGGATGAAGGTGGACAAATGAACAAAAACTAAGAACACAATCTTAATAACAAAAATAATAAAAAATTGAAAGCCATACATTCTCATATTACCTGTAATTTCAAACTATGGGAAATACTCTTTGTTCTCATCAGTGAGCAATGCTGATCCATGGTTATAGAATTTATTCATCTCAACCAATGTGTATGTTATTGAAACGAGGTTCTTAGTTTTTGTTCATTTGCTCACTTTCACCCGTATGTGTAAATGATAACTTGTGGTTTGGTCATTCTAACCACTAGGTAGCATGCTGGTGCTACTTGCTTGTACCTTAAATTATTAATTGATAATTCATACCATTATAGGTTTTTTACACATGCTAAACCGCTGATATTATTATAAATAATATCCTCATATATATTTGTGCATATATATATATAGGGAAAAATACAAAATGGAACAAGAATGCAAAACATCCAGACAGTTAGGTGATACAAAAAAGGGACAACAAAACATCCAGATAGATGATTCAAAGAAAACAAGGACAGGTCATTCGGAGTTTTCTTTCTTCAGTCGAGTTCCAGATTATCTTTGCAATTTCGGCTGGTTATACTCAAGATTGCTCCAATCTGGCCAGCCCCAAGAAAAAACTAAGCTAAGAGCATTAGATTCCTTGGAAGAAAGCAGCGAATGTATACGAAAACAAGGACAGGAAAAAAAAATGGACAATGTTACACAAATACAATAAAAATAATAACAGGACATAACAAGAGGTGTCTTTCGACTAAGGACAAATGAAATTAAGCTGGTGTGTGTAGAAATGAAGCCTTACAGCAGGGATACTAGATTTCACAGACAGAAGGAGAAATATTGATGTTGCATGGACAACGGCCAGACCAAGAAAGATGCACACATATATTTATGCACACACACACACACATATACACATACACAAGCATACAGGCATGCACACATATGTACACACATATGTATATATAACACACACGCACATATATATACACATAGTCATTCATACACACACACACACTCACACACTCATATATATGCACACACACACACACACACATTTGGTGAACTAATGCACATTCCTGACACTCCGTCAGTTACTACAAAGAGGGTTCCAGTTAATCTGATCAATGGAACAGCTTGCTCGTGAAATTAACGTGCAAGTGGCTGAGCACTCCACAGACACATGTACCCTTAATGTAGTTCTTGGGGAGATTCAGTGTGACACAGAGTGTGACAAGGCTGGCCCTTTGAAATACAGGTACAACAGAAACAGGAAGAAAGAGTGAGAGAAAGTTGCAGTAAAAGAGTACAGCAGGGTTTACCACCATCCCCTGCCGGAGCCTCGTGGAGCTTTAGGTGTTTTTGCTCAATGAACACTCACAACGCCTGGTCTGGGTATTGCAATCGCAATCCTTTGATTGTGAGTCCACTGCCCTCACCACTAGGCCATTGCACCTCCACTCCGTACACACACACATGTATATACATATATATATATATATAATATATATATATATATTATATATATATATATATATATACATACACATCCATTTATATGTTTATATATATATATACACACATAAATTTTTATACACACACACACACAGACATGCGCATCAAACATATGCACACACACACACACATTGCAGCTATCTATTCATCTGACTGTCTCTGTTTGAAAGTTATATATATTGTGTGTGTGTGTGTGTGTAAGGTATACAACAGTATATATACCACACCCACTTGTACAGTTAGTCTCTATGGAAACTGGGCTACTAGAGGCAGGAAGAAGTGACCTATATTGACCTTTTACTAATGACCTGCAATCTCTAATGTAGAGCAGATAAAAAACAAAGCTCTCCAGTACTGTGAAGGCCTCTGACACACACACACACACATGGACGCATAAATGGGAGATATATCAGCATCACCACCATTATCATCATCATCATCATCGTTATCACCATCATCATCACCACCACCACCCCCACCACCACCACCACCACCATCACCATCATCATTATCATCATCATCATCATCATCATCATCATCATCATCATCATCATCATCATCATCATAGTTTTCATTGTCATCATCCTGTTGTTGTATTGTCATCATCATTATCAGACAGTTCTTCTCTGCTGGCATGGGTGGAGGGGAATTCACAGCATCTTGCCACTCCTCACAGTCCTCCTTCTTCATCAATTGGGTCACACAACTGGGTTGCACTACAGTTTGTCAGCTGGGACTAGACTCACGAGGAGTTACCTGGACTGGTTTTTGCCTCTCTTCATTCCTGATTTATGTGTGAAAGTACACACACACACACACACATGAATATGCATATATGTACATATATATGTGTGTATATGTATATATATGTATATATATATATATATATATATATATATATATATATCTTGCAAACTAAATCCCAAAATGAAATATATATATATATATGTACATATATATATATCATCATCATCATCATCATCATCATCATTGTTTAACGTCCGCTTTCCATGCTAGCATGGATTGGACGGTTCAACTGGGGTCTGGGGAGCCCGAAGGCTGCACCAGGCCAGTCAGATCTGGCAGTGTTTCTAACGCCAACCACTCCGAGAGTGTATGTATATATATATGTATGTATATATATATGTGTATGTATGTATATATATACACACAAGCGTATGCATATATACACACAAGCGTATGCATATATGTACATATATATATATATATATTATATATATATATATATATATATATATATATATATATACATATATATATGTACATATATATATATTTCATTTTTAGATTTGGTTTGCAAAATTCTTTATGTGAGTTCGTGTGTTGAAGCATATTCTGTTGTGTCTGGGGAGAGTCATTTTCTTTTTGTACCTTATAATGTTTTTAAAATTTCCACTTATTTCTTCTTTTTATTTTCCTAAAATTTTCGTTGCATCTTGCAACCTTTTCAATAGCCCTGAAATAACAGACAGAGTCAAGACTACTGAAAAGGTTGCAAGATGCAGCGAGAATTTTAAGAGAATAAAAATAGGAAATAAGTGGAAATTTTACTGGTGAGTGTGTTAAAGAAAATGACTCTCCCCAGACACAACAGTGGTGGTGGTGGTGTTGGTGGTAATAGTGGTGAAAGTAATGATGACGGTGGTTGTGTTGCTACAGCTAGTGGTGGTGGTGGTGATGTTACTGCTGCTGCTGATGATGATGGTGCATGTTTCCATAGACAGAAAATGTCTACAGTCTAATCACGTCTTAGATGAGATTTGCACAATCCCCACCAACCACCACCAAACTGTTTTCAGAAAATAAATACACGTTATCTGTAGAATGGTCAAATTAATTGAAATGACACAAAAAACCTGAAATACTACCAATTTTATTTGGTGTTTTCAGCTGTCAACATACAAACAAACAAACTTTGCTTTTTATGAGGATAGAGATAAATAATGTATGTATATTATAGACATGTATGTATGGAAGCATGTCTTCATGTTTGTTCCCACTTGACACCTGGTGATGGTGTGTTTATGTTCCCTGTAGTTCAGCAAAAGACACCAATGGAATAGGTACCAGGTTTTACAAAAAATATGTACTGGGGTCGATTCATTTGTCTAAAGTTCTTCAAGGTGGTGCCCCAGCATGGCCACAGTCTAATGACTGAAACAAGTGAAAAAGATAATAAAAAAAAAACAAGATACAAAGCAAATATTTTATTTTACATTCCCACTTCTCACAAGATTACTTTCGGCACAGGTGTGACTTTGGTAAGAAGCTTGCTTCCCAACCTCATAGATCAGGGTTCAGCCCCACTGTGTGACACCTTCAGCAAGTGTCTTCTACTTATAGCCTTGGGCCAACCAAAGCCTTGTGAGTGGATTTGGTAGAAAGAAACTGAAAGAAGCCTGTCATATATATATATATATATATATATATATATATATATATGTAAATTAACAATAACCGGGGCAAAATTCAGAGAGCTTCTACCTCTGCTGGTGACAAAGGTAAACTGTATGACACATGTATGCAAACAGCCATGCTACATGGCAGTGAAACACGGGCCGTGACTGCTGAGGACATACGTAAGCTTGCAAGGAATGAAGCCAGTATGCCCCACTGGATGTGTAATGCCAGTGTGCATACACAACAGAGAATAAGTGCTCTGAGAGAAAAGTTAGACTTAAGAAGCATCAGATGTGGTGTGCAAGAGGGACAACTGTGCTGGTATGGTCATGTGTTGTGAATGAATGAGGACAGCTGTATGAAAAAGTGTCACACCCTTGCAGTTGAGGGAACCTGTGGAAGAGGTAGATCCAGGAAGACCTGGGATGAGGTGGTGAAGCATGACCTTCGAACATTAGGTCTCACGGAGGCAATGACAAATGACTGAGACCTTTGGAGATATGCTGTGCTTGAGAAGACCTGACAAGCCAAGTGAGACCATAACTGTGGCCTATGCCAGTGAGTGTAACCAGCCCACTTATGAATACCCCTCATTCATTGGACAATAAACTATACTTGCAAAGTTAAGCTAGTGAAATTGTTGTCATGGCCGATGACAGTACCACATGATTGGCATCCATGCCAGTGGAATGTTAAAAGCACCATTCGAGTGTGATCATTGCCAGTGTCGCCTGACTGGCTCCTGTGCCAGTGACACATAGAAAAACACCATTCAAGCATTGTTGTTGCCAGTGCCAGATCAGATTGAAGCCTGGTGCAGCCTTTTGGCTTGCCAGTCCCCATTCAAACTGTCCAACCCATGCCAACATGGAAAGCGGACGTTAAACAACAACAATGATGATGATGATGTATGTATATGTATATATTTATGTGTTTATGTGTTTGTGTCTGTTTGTCCCCGCCACCACCACCACCATCACTTGACAACCAATAGAATAAGTCCTGGCGTGGATTTCTTCGATTAAAACTCTTTAAGGCTGTGCTCCAGCATGGCTGCAGTCAAATGACTGAAACGTGTAAAAGAATGAAAGAATAATTCCCATATTTATTTGCATTATTTATTTATCTTTCCCCCATTCCTTTTCACCTGCCTCACGTATAAATCTCGAAATTTCTCTGACCCTGGCCTACAAAGACATTCTTGTTATGTTAAAAAAAATCCTCTTGAACCACTTTGCTTTAACATACCTATACTACTTACCAACATATTTACATATGCATCATCATCATCATCATCATCATCACTGCCGCCATCACCACCACCACTGTTACCTCCATCATCACCATCATCGTCACAGTCGTCATTGTTGTTGTCTTCATTGTCATTTAACATCTTTTTTTTTTCAAGCTGGCATTGGATAAATGACTCGACAAGAACAGACACATACATACATACATACATACATAAATATATATATATATATACACACACACACTTACATACAACCATACACACACCAGCTCATACATATATACAGTATATACATATACACACATGCATACATGTACACAGTATACACATAAGTACACATATATAATATGTATACATACACAGACCAACACACATACACCAACACACACACACACACACACACGCCAACACACACATACACACACACACACGCCAACACACACATACACTTACCAACACACACACACATACACACCCACTCACAGACACTTTTCAGTATTGATTAGCCGTCACAAACAAGCCCTCACCCCATATTCCACATTCCACACCCCGCATAATATCTGCCACCCTCACCACACACTCTCCGCTCTATTCTCTTCAATTACGATTAAGGTTCAACTTAAGATGACCTCTAGGAGTCATATGCAAATTACAATCCTAAATTATTTTGACTATTCTTGACATCTATATACATACACATTACATGTGTATGTGTGTGCGTGTATATATATACATATATCATCATCATTTTAATATCCACTTTTCCATGTTTGCATGGATCAGATGGAGTTTATTGAGGTTGAATGCCCTTCCTGTGGACAACCCCCACCTGTTTCCAAGCAAGATAATATTTCCCCATTGCCAGGCATGTTCTCACAGTATACTGGAAACAATTTACACCACTTGTATAACAGTGACGCTCATTTACAACTATCACATAATGTCAAGACAAGAAGATACAATATACACAAATACACATGCACACACACACACACACTTATATACACAAGATTCTTTTAGTTTCCGTCTGCCAAAATCCTTCACAAGATGACATACAGTGGAGCTAAAGCTGAACCCATGATGTCATTAGGAAGCAATCTTCTTTACACAGCCATATCTGGTTTTATAATTCCTATCAAGTTACATATAATCTCTAAGATATGAAACAGAAAGGACCAGCCAATCCATAGGAAGTTGTGTGAAGACTGATCCCAACTCTCTCTCTTTCTCTCCTTGTCACCAAATATGTCAAATGTTATTAACTAATTTGTTGAAAATGCTGGTTGCCTTATGAATATCCCAGGCCTTTTGTCCTTTGCAGTTTCTATTGTCTTTTGTTGTATTCCATAATCCATTATCAATATTGTACTAGAATGTCCCAGAACTTAATTAACTCTTATTCATTTATGTCATTAATTGACCATTCCACATTATGTGTGGCAGATTTAATCATCACTTGGTTTAACAACCCTTGGTTGCCTTTAGCAGAGACCACTCTGTTATCACCCTATTTAATATCACCATATGGCCCTTGGGGTCACCCTGTTGTCACCCAGTGTCATGGCCCTACCTGGTCCTTGGCTACCTTTAGCAGAGTCCATTCTGTTGTCACCCATTTTAATATCACCATTTACTCTTTCGGTACTTTTAGTAGCATTGCCCAGTCTGTTGTAAGTATTCAGGTTGAGTCTTCTGTCTTGGTTCTTCTGGCTCTAAACCAGTCAATTTCTTTATTAACCATGAGGTTCAGAAAAAGAGGGGACAATACGAGGACATACAAAACAAACATTGGGGTCAGGGTATCGAATGAGACGAAACGTATGAATAAACAAACAATTAAAATAAATACAATTAAATGAGAATGAGTGATTAACAAAAAATGAAGCGGAGGACACGGTCGACCCCACAAACCACATACTCACACTGAAGGCTTTGCTTTCTCCTTTTTATATTCTCATTTAAACAGGTTCTTTCACTCGCAACATACTTCATAAACATACTTTTCATTAACATATTTTTATGAAACACTTTGCGACAGGCATTTCTTCTCTAGCCTTATTTTCCGTTTCATGGGGAAAACGAAAAAGTCGATTAGCTCGAGACTGGAGATGAACATGCCTGATGCAATTCCTTTCACTCTCATCTTCCATACTACCTCTTTCGCAGCAGCAACTACCGAGAGAAAACAGGCTCGCTCCTTTCTATTCAGGGAGGTCGGCAGAATGATCTTAGAGATTCGCTCGACAGTTGTACTCTTCTCGAATGCGACAGCAGGTGTTCAACACAAGCCCAGAGCTCAGTCATCTTGAGGCATTGCACAATCGTGTGCAGGACAGTTTCACTGTCCTGCTCGTATCTTGCACAAACCGGCGAAGACACTCACCCATGTCTAAAGACCTTATCTCGGTCATGGACAAACTGTAGCCCTTGGGACTTTTTAAATAGCATGCCTAACAAAAAAAAAAAACAGTCTCCTTCAATTTTTTTTTATTAGTGCAGCCCTTCTGATGATAAGCCATGGCTCATCATCTGATGATGAATCATGATTCATGTGGCCCACTTCTCAAAATAGATTTTCCATGCTTGCTATAATTCATTATCTACATCCTTTCCTTATTTAAAATATTAGGATGTAATTTGAGGGGGAATTAGCTACTATTTCTCACTCATCAAACAACCTAATAAGACCACCTTCTTTGTATGATAATACCCTCCTTGTTATAATTACAAACCAGTAATTAACTTATATGATTGCTGCCCAACCCTAACGCGACCACATGGAAAAGAACACACAAATAAAAGTAAATAAATGGGCCAAATGTTATTGCATATTTAAAACAAAATATTAACCAATGATATTTTGATCAAATCAACCATTTTATACATCCTTCAATTGTTTAAACATTACAATATTGCTTTCTGTGGTGTCCTCATACGCAAGCACACAATATCCTTCCTCAATGCTCAATGCCTCCTTGTTGCTTTAGCCCCCCCTTTCCTCATGCCCTGAACCAACATGACATGATCCAATGTCTGATGGTCTTCCTCTCTCTGTCTCCGTCTCTCTCTTTCTCTGTCTCTCTCTCTCTCTCCTCTCCCTCTCACTTCATCTCTATCTCCTTGTCTCCAATTAGAAATCTATTTATGGAGCTCTTGCAGGGTGTATGTGCTTCTGTGTATACTTGTGTAAATGTGTGTGTGAATGTGTGTGTGAATGTGTGTGTGAATGTGTGTGTGAATGTGTGTGTGTGTGGCAGGGATATATACATAAATGTATGTATATATACATGTGTGTGTATGTGCATATAGGTTGATATTTAGCTATATAAATATGTATATATATGTGTGTGTGTGTGTGTACCTGTATATGCATGTAAATATATATTGTGCATGTGTGTATATATATATATATATATATATATATATATATATACACACACACATATACATGTGTGTATGTATATATATATATGTGTATGTATATATATACACACACACACATACAACTATATCATCTATACACAAATTTATGCATATTTATTCACAGATATTTTCTTTCTACTTCACTTTCTACTCTCTCTCTCTCTCTCTCTTCTCACACACACACACACAAAACAAACTATCCCTTTTTTTCATTTTGTTGGTCAAAGCAAAACGTCCAGTTCGTTAGGAAACACTAAGTAAATTAAACATATTGTTCCTCATTAACATTAAATTCTCATTAAATTCTGGCCTCCTTCAGTCATACGATCAGACCTAACAAAATATATATCAAACCTACCTACTTATAAGCCAATCGCCAGAGAAATTCTGATTCCCTCTTAACTTTTGTATAAATATTGGTTAAATATTCTTGCTTAGAAGTGTTGCGTGGTCTGTGAGTTAATGTTTGATTTTCTTTGCTGGGATTCTGGATTTTTTTCATTCATTCACACAACACATGTGATATATATTTGTGTGTGTATATATATTTGTGTTTATAACCGAGGTTATGTATGTATATACATATGTGTCTATGTATATGTGTATGGATATGTGTGTCTATGTATCTGTACATACGTATCAAAATAGATGAACATCAATGGAATTTGTATCTTTGTGGTACCAGTGCCGGTGGGACACAAGAATACCATCCGAACGTGGGCGTAGCCAGTACCGCACCGACTGGCCTCCAATGCTGTGGGCACGTAACAATCACCACCCAATCGTGGCCGATCGCCAGCCAAATCTGGCTCCTGTGTCGGTGGCACATAAAAAGACACCATCCGAGCGTGGTCGTCTGCCCTCCTTGTCTGGCACCTGTGTCGGTGGCACATAAAAACACCATCCGAGCGTGGCCGTTCGCCAGCCTCGTCTGGCACCTGTGTCAGTGGCACATAAAAACACCATCCGAGCGTGGTCGTCTGCTAGCCTTGTCTGGCACCTGTGTCGGTGGCACATAAAAACACCATCCGAGCGTGGCCGTTCGCCAGCCTCGTCTGGCACCTGTGTCGGTGGCACATAAAAACACCATCCGAGCGTGGTCGTCTGCTAGCCTTGTCTGGCACCTGTGTCGGTGGCACATAAAAACACCATCCGAGCGTGGCCGTTCGCCAGCCTCATCTGGCACCTGTGTCGGTGGCACATAAAAACACCATCCGAGCGTGGTCGTCTGCCAGCCTTGTCTGGCACCTGTGTCGGTGGCACATAAAAACAACATCCAAGCGTGGTCGTTCGCCAGCCTCGTCTGGCACCTGTGTCGGTGGCACATAAAAACACCATCCGAGCGTGGCCGTTCGCCAGCCTCGTCTGGCACCTGTGTCGGTGGCACATAAAAACACCATCCGAGCGTGGTCGTCTGCCAGCCTTGTCTGGCACCTGTGTCGGTGGCACATAAAAACACCATCCGAGCGTGGTCGTTCGCCATCCTCGTCTGGCACCTGTGTCGGTGGCACATAAAAAAAAAAAAACACCATCCGAGCGTGGTCGTCTGCCAGCCTTGTCTGGCACCTGTGTCGGTGGCACATAAAAACACCATCCGAGCGTGGCTGTTCGCCAGCCTCGTCTGGCACCTGTGTCGGTGGCACATAAAAACACCATCCGAGCGTGGTCGTCTGCCAGCCTTGTCTGGCACCTGTGTCGGTGGCACATAAAAACACCATCCGAGCGTGGCCGTTCGCCAGCCTCGTCTGGCACCTGTGTCGGTGGTACATAAAAAACACCATCCGAGCGTGGTCGTCTGCTAGCCTTGTCTGGCACCTGTGTCGGTGGCACATAAAAACACCATCCGAGCGTGGCCGTTCGCCAGCCTCGTCTGGCACCTGTGTCGGTGGCACATAAAAACACCATCCGAGCGTGGTCGTCTGCCAGCCTTGTCTGGCACCTGTGTCGGTGGCACATAAAAACACCATCCGAGCGTGGTCGTTCGCCAGCCTCGTCTGGCACCTGTGTCGGTGGCACATAAAAAAAAAAAAAACACCATCCGAGCGTGGCCGTTCGCCAGCCTCATCTGGCACCTGTGTCGGTGGCACATAAAAACACCATCCGAGCGTGTTCGTCTGCCAGCCTTGTCTGGCACCTGTGTCGGTGGCACATAAAAACACCATCCGAGCGTGGCTGTTCGCCAGCCTCGTCTGGCACCTGTGTCGGTGGCACATAAAAACACCATCCGAGCGTGGTCGTCTGCCAGCCTTGTCTGGCACCTGTGTCGGTGGCACATAAAAACACCATCCGAGCGTGGCCGTTCGCCAGCCTCGTCTGGCACCTGTGTCGGTGGCACATAAAAACACCATCCGAGCGTGGTCGTCTGCTAGCCTTGTCTGGCACCTGTGTCGGTGGCACATAAAAACACCATCCGAGCGTGGCCGTTCGCCAGCCTCGTCTGGCACCTGTGTCGGTGGCACATAAAAACCACCATCCGAGCGTGGTCGTCTGCCAGCCTTGTCTGGCACCTGTGTCGGTGGCACATAAAAACACCATCCGAGCGTGGTCGTTCGCCAGCCTCGTCTGGCACCTGTGTCGGTGGCACATAAAAAAAAAAAAACACCATCCGAGCGTGGTCGTCTGCCAGCCTTGTCTGGCACCTGTGTCGGTGACACATAAAAACACCATCCGAGCGTGGCTGTTCGCCAGCCTCGTCTGGCACCTGTGTCGGTGGCACATAAAATCACCCACTACACTCTCGGAGTGGTTGGCGTTAGGAAGGGCATCCAGCTGTAGAAACACTGCCAGATCTGACTGGCCTGGTGCAGCCTTCGGGCTCCCCAGACACCAGTTGAACCGTCCAACCCATGCTAGCATGGAAAGCAGACGTTAAATGATGATGATGATGATATATATATATATTTATTTATGTTTATATATATATTCCAAGAGAGTTAGGGGTAGTGAATTCGACCAACTAAGGGATAATATCTATCCAATATACTGCTGGTAGAATACCCAATTATTAATACACAAGTGTTTTCTTTATTGCATTGCAATTGCATTACCGAGTGTACTAAATGTGTGAGGGTAAAGAGTTATTTTACCATTAATTTATAGAGCAATAAAGAAATGGAGGGGATCAATAGGTGGTAGTCATCAACTTTTAGACAGTATATTATGTTAACTTATATATTTATTTACTAAAATGACAATTACAAGAATATACATTCATGTATAACATATTATGCTTTACATATAAAATATATTAATATATAACGATACCAGTAATTATTAAAATATAACATACAGGAATATAAAGGAATATAAATTGGGAAATTCCTGTATGTTATATTTTAATAATTACTGGTAACTTTATATATTAATATATTTTATATGTAAAGCATATGTTATACATGTATGTATATTCTTGTAATTGTCATTTTAGTAAATAAATAAATAAATAGACATAATATAATGTCTAAAAGTTGATGAATACCACCTATTGATCCCATCCATTTTCTTATTGCTCTCTCTCTCTCTCTCTCTCTCTATATATATATATAATATATATATATATATATATATATATATATATATATATATATATATAAACACAGACATACACACACAGCACATATTATTAACATACACAAATATTCCATATTGTGACTAAACACCCAACCACAAAACATATTTCTTAAATTGTCAGTCTGCTCTTGTAATATATTTGAATGGCTGTGAAGAGAACGATTTTAAAGGGTAGCCAATGCCTGGCTGTTTACCTCAATAGCAGGAGTGAGGTGTTTAATCCTTGCCCACATGAAAGGAAGTACATCCTATCGTACCTGTGTGCCCCAACAGGACTGCAACCACAGGTCCCCAGCCTTGACCTTCCACTAATGCTCTCAGACCTGACAAAGAGTTTGACCAAAGCACACACCAATGCATCCATGCACACAGACGCACACCCCTATAATGTGGAGACCCCACAAAATAGACTGTTTCCCACCCCCACCCCCAACATATACCCCTTCACACACATTTTACCCCCACACATATATATACATCCCCATGACCTTATCCTTTCCAGAAAGGAAACAGACCAATGAACACAGTTTTATATACCTACACCCCCAGAAAAAATTATGCATCTGATACCACTACACATATCACATTTTCCATTCTGACATTCCTGCATTGCTCAGCTTCAGTAACTCCATTGCCCTCACATGTCTTGGAGCCCTTGTGGACTGTTGCACATTCCTCTCTTGTATCCCATGTTGTCTGCTCCCACTCTTTATAATTGATGTTGAAGGCATTCAGTGAAGCTTTCAATGTGTCTCTGTATAGTATTTCGTTTGGCCTCTCCACTATGGTGGAGTTTGCTGTAGAACATTTTCTTTGAGATCCAAAACAATTTCTGACATATAAACTCCAAGACCTGCCCAGCACAGTGCATCAGTATTGTATGGATACCAGGAAGTTTGGCATGAGAGAGATCCTCTCTATCAAGAATCTTGTCTTGTCATTAAATGCAAATAATTCTTCCGAAGCAGGTGGTATGGGAGAGATTGAACTTCCTTGTATGTTATTGATAAGTGGTCCACACTTCACAGCCACTTAAGGCAGCACTGGCCTTGGTGAATCTGATATTCTATTCATCATCAATGATGACAGTTAGAGCGTGCATGTTTCCCTGGTTGGTGAACTTGTCCACCACATTCAGCCATCATTCATTGATGAAGAAGTTGGGTCCAGTGTATGTCTTTCCTGGAACAAGTTTTAATCATCATTGAGAACTCAGCAACAATGAACCATTGTCTGTAGGAGTTGGCAAGTTATTTTCTTATAATCATCATCATATCTTCCTCTGCCTCTTTCTCCCCTCCTTCTCCTCATATCATTAAGTATTAATTATGTTGTGCTGATAAGTATATTTTATTTTTAATCTTTTTTTATTCTGTTTTCTT
The DNA here is from genome assembly GCF_006345805.1 of Octopus sinensis. Lineage (NCBI taxonomy): Eukaryota > Metazoa > Mollusca > Cephalopoda > Octopoda > Octopodidae > Octopus > Octopus sinensis. The sequence continues at coordinate 3,264,952 of NC_043024.1, forward strand.
GCAGAGTGAAATAACAGCAACAACTCCAGCAATAACACCAATGAAAACCTGAAATCAAACTGATACAAATCAATCACTCACCCACTCAATCGATCAATCAATTAATCAGTCAGTCAATAAACTAGTTAATCAATCAATACATCAATTAATCAATCAGTTAATCAACCATAAAATTCAATGGAATCAAACAATGACAACTGGTCAGAAAAATTATCAGAAACCATTCAGAGGATCCGTAAATATGTGATATTCGTTCTCACATATGTGGCTTACTGTATCACACGATACATCGTGTTGTTATTCCAGCGGATATCATGGGGCATCATGGGAGTAGAGTACATTCGCAGGGACGCTCGCCGGGGACTCCAATATAAGCAGAGTGCACATGTCCAAGATATAATTTGGAGAAGGAAGTTGTATGATATCAGCATAGCACATCCAGTGAATTTCATTACGGTCCATAATGGTTTCAAACACCCGACATATGTCTTGAAACAGAAGGTGACACTCTATTGTCTCACTAAACATGAAGCTGTATTTGTTGAGACGACAGAAAATGTCGACATATACAACTCAGATGTAATCCCAGCATTTCATAATGCTCAGTTTAAACATGCTCAAAAGATTATTACCATGCCATTAGCTTCTTTCCATAAAATGGCTTCTGATCTTGGTGATCCACGCATGCCCATCATCTGGATTTCTCGAACGTGGCGCTGTGGTTCAGCAATCATGCGACAGATGTTTGAAAGTATACCTGGTACAATGGTAATTGGTGAGCCAGATGCTTTAACAAGTTTAAGCAACCTGGAACGAGATCAAATCATTTCAAAGTCAGAATATAAGCAGCTTCTAGAAAGTACCATTCGAATTCTTTGTAAACCAAATGAACGAGCTAAGATGGTGTGTATCAAGACCAGACCATGTTGCTTCCGAATGGTGCCTGACATCTATTCCACACAGCCATCCATTAGACATATATTTATGTACCGAAACAGCCTAAAGACAGTCACATCCGTTCTAGGAACCACACTGAATTCTAACATTCTCTTCCAAATTGTTCGTTTTATTGTTGACAACAACAGCCTCTCCAAAATACTGCCGTGTGTGCGCCGTAAGATGTATGACATGTTTGGTCATTTAAACAAAAGTGACAAAACATTGAAAGATACTGCACCAAACTTCAGCTCTGTTGGAATCATCATTGCTGGTTGGGCTTCGAGTGTTTCAAAATGTGAGGAACTTCGTACATACAACATACCAATTCTACCAGTTATTTTTGAAGACCTCATTAAATATCCACGTAAAACTTGTGAGCTTCTCTTTGAATATTTCCATATTCCTGAAGAAAATGTAACTTTGGCAGTTGATGGTTTTCGAAAGGACACAAGACGAGCATCAACAATTCTTGCCAGGTTACCATTAAAGAATGAAACAAGAAGGAATATTGAACCAGAAAAACGAGCTGAGGCTGATGCTATTTTAAAGAAATATTCTTTACCAAAATTAGGGGAACGTTATGAAATTCCAGGATTTTTAAGTATTGATTGAGTTCTTTCAAATATTTTAACTAGTCCTTATTCAATTTAGTTTAAAACTGCCAACAGTTCTATTATTATTATTATTATTATTATTATTATTATTATTATTATTATTATTAAGGTGGTGGTAAGCTGGCAGAACCATTAACATGCTGGACAAAATGCTTAGTAACATTTTGCCTGTCTTTACATTCTGAGTTAAAATCCTGCCAAGGTTGACTTTGTCTTTCATCCATTTAGGGTAACTAAAATAATTACCAGCCGAACACTAGGGTCAATGTAATTGACTAACCCCCACCCAGCAAATTTTAGGCCTTGTACCTATAGTAGAAAAGATTATTATTATTATTAGTAGTAGTAGTAGTGGTAGTAGTATTAGCTGGCAGATTCTTTAAAGTGTCAGAAAAAGCACTTTGTGGTATTTGTTCTGGCTTTTTACATTTCTGGTTCAAATCCTGCTGAGGTCAACATTACCTGTCATCCCTCCATGGTCAATAAAATAGATATACCATTGAAGAACTAGAGTCAATTCCATTCCTCCCTCTCACCTCAGACTTCTTGTGATGTGCCTAGATCAGAAACCATTGTTGTTGTTGCTATTATTATTATTATTATTATTATTATTGTTGAGTGAGAGAGCAGTGCATATCATCAAAGTGACACTGGGGTAAAATATACAAAGTCCAGTATACTCATCTTGACTACCCATCTGATAAGGGTACACTAGGCACATGCATCACAACCATATGTGTGCGACATGGTGATCTCATATCAAGATAAACAGCACATAACCTTGCAGGTGGGGCCCAGTTAGAATTTTCTTCAGGTTGAGTAGCCCATCCTGCTCAAAAGGTCCCTGAATAAGGGTTACTTAAGGATGTTGAATGAAACACCCATGTTTCCAGAGGTGAATTATCCAAACCTCCAAGAATTCCTCACAACACATGGCTATGATGTTCCCCCACTACTTCTGCTCGTGATCAGAGATGCACATATCATCAGCCACTAAGGGACATGCTCAACTGGTTAAGGTCAAACAACTGGCAAGCAAATCTGTGGTATTGAGCAGAATATTTGCTGTAGCCCATCTTTTATACTAAGACAAAACAATGTACATGATATCATAGTAAGTGCTCTATAAATCAGTCACAAACCAGTACTTATTTACAATGGATAGACTTATTTGTATATCATGCATTAGTTAATAGCATGTTCAGACACTTACTGAATATTTAGATGTTCAAACTGTGTGTATTAGAAAATCTAAGATTAATTTAGTGCAGTTGCTTTGCAGTTTGTAACACCTACATGAAGAGACTAGCCATACGTATTCATTTTTATTTTTTATCTATTTATATTCTGCTGTTTTCAGTCATCAGACTGTGGTCATGCTGGGTCACTGCCTTGAAGAACTTTAGTCAAACTAATCAACCTCTGTACTTAATTTTTTTTGTAAGCCTGGTACTTATTCTATCGATCTCTTTTGCCAAACTGCTAAATTACGGAAATATAAACACACCAACACTGGCTGTTAAGTGGTGGTGGGACACACACACATACTCACACAAAATGAAGTTGATGATGATGATGGCCTTCTTTCAGTTTCCATTTAACAAATCCACTCTCAAGACTTTGGTCAGATCATGGCTGTAGTAGAAGGCACTTGCCCAAGGTGCCACACAGTGGAATTGAATCTGCAACTATGTCATTGGGAAGCAAACTTCTTACCACAGAGCCCTACTGAAGGCCCTTACTACAGCCAGTTCATGTCACCCTAAAGTTCACTCACAGCACTTGAGTCGATCTGAGGGTATGGTAAAAGGCACTTGCTCAATGTACTATGCAGTGGGTTGAACCCATGAACCCAGGGCCTTGTGATTGTGAAGCAAGCTTTTAAACCAACTAGCCTAAAAATAAAATGTGATTAAAACCATACAGTCATGGATGGAACACTTTTCCTGCTCACAGGTTTGTTCATGCAACAACAACAGACTACTATTGCTGGTGGTGGTGGTAGTAGTAGTAGTAGTAGTAGTAGGAGGAGGAGGAGGAGGAGGACATTAACCTTCTGAGGATCTGTTCCAATCTGAAATACAGACAAATGATTTTACTCATAACTTCATAGTCACTGTTGAGCCTCTTCACCAGAGATGAGGAATATGTGGCCCTCAAGCAGAGATTGGGGTACCAAGTGCCTTCTGAAGGGCTAAGTGTAGCCTTATGAAAAAAGTAAATACACTGAAAATAGACCAGATTGTATTTTTTCTGATTTAATTTTATTTAAAGTTTTTTTTTACAGTCAATTGTGAATTTTTGAAGAAAAATAACCCTTATTTTTTAAATACCATATTTGATGGCATAGAAGATGCATGTTTTCTGCCAAAATATGTCTAAAAATATCATCCTTGGTCCTATATGCGAAACTGAGCCTCCCATAAACTAATTTCGACCCTGACACTCACAACTATTGGCTAATTTTTTATCCTGTCTGTCCCTGCTACCTAACCTGATCAAATAATAATAATAGTATTTACTTAAACATTATTATTATACAATGATGCTTCCTGCTTATAGCTCAGATACTTTTGCTAGATTACTTCAAATATTACATATTTTAACCTTTTTGCTACCATTTTTCTGTTGAAATAACTTCTTTTGTTTCAATTAATTTTGAAAATAATGGAGAATTTAGTAAAATAACCATGTCATTATTAAGCTGGTGTTTGGAACATAAATGAACATGATTTTTGATGGAAAGTTTTATGAGATTTCTATAAAGCAGTGGTTCTCAGCCAGGATTCATATGGCCCCTGAGGGTCCATATAAGATTTTTTGGGGTTCATGCAACAAAATAGTAAATTGTATTCTAAGGACACCTTAAGTATTTTAAGGACACATGAAAAAACTTTGCTTTTGATGTATGTATTGGTGTGTATTGCAAGAAACAGTTTGGTTTTTATTAAGCAAAATAAGCATCTGCTTAGGGCAGTGGTTCTCAACCAGGGTCCATATAAGATTTTTGGGGGCCTATGTAACAAAATAGTAAATTGGGGATCCACAATAGTATTTTAAGGGCCCCTGAAGAAGTTTTGCTTTAGATTTATGTATTGGTATGTATTGCAAGAAACAGCTAGGTTTCTTTCTCTAACATTTTAGTTCAACATACACAAATTAATGTGCATAAAACAAAATATGAATTTTAAAAGAAATTTCTGAAAAACTAGTTTCAAATATCAAGTGGCTATGGGGGTTCACCAGAATAAAATAGTAGTTAAAGGGGTCCATAGACAAAAACAAAATGGTTGAGAACCCCTGCTTTAAAGCATGAAGTTTATATCATAAAACCAAAGGTGGAGTCAGGCTTGTTGGTATCAAAAGCATCAATGCACTAAAAACCAATTTTCTTCCTGAATGTGCACTGCTGAAATAGTAGTGCACCTAATAAACATGTGTCTTTTATGCCATCAAATGCAGTATTTATTTCTTTATCTTGCTTAAAGTAATTAAGATTATTTTGAAAACCAAAAAAAGAAAAAGAAAACCTTAAGAAATCTTTGGAAAAGTAAATTAAAAGAAGTTGGAGAAATTCTTCTGGAAATTTGCCTTCTTTTTTAATATTTTGTTATTGTTTAACAGAGTTGTTGCCAAAATATTGGATCAAATGTTATGTGTTAACTCTTTATGTTCTGAGTTCACATCTCACCACGGTCAATTTTGCCTTTTATTCTTTCAGGGTTCATTCATTTTCTCCACCCACTATTCTCATGAGGGTCATATGGTTTAGGCCCCTCCTTCATATGGTCCTATCAGAAGCAACAATCAAATTTATGGTACAGAGCCACAGAAACATGTTGAAGAGACAATGACTGTAACGCTTGGCTGGTAACGTTTGGCCTCCTCCACGAGAACATGCTCTTTACTTGTAAGGATTGTGACATTCTTATTTCCAATGACTAATGGTTGCTCCCATCTGGACCTGCTCTATGTGTCTTGGGACCCACATCATTTGTGCTCCCACCCCATGCCTTCCAGAATATGTTGCAGGTTTACAGCTGGTTGTATCAGCATTGAGTGGAGACTGTGATATATTTTTTGAGATGGACTTCTTTACCTAAGGTTCAAACAAGGCTGTAAGCTGGCAGAAATGTTAGCACAGTGGGCGAAATGCTTAGCGGTATTTCGTCTGTCTTTACATTCTGAGTTCAAATTCTGCCAAGGTTGACTTTGCCTTTCATCCTTTTGGGATAAATGAATTAAGTTGCATACTGGGATTGACCTAATTGACTGGCCATCTCCCCCAAAATTTTGGGCCTTGTGCCTAGAGTAGGAAAGAATATGTGTGACAGATGATGCAGTTCAGAATGTATGGATCAAGGGCACTGGATGTTCTGAGTTCAAATCCTGCTGAGGTAAACTTTGCCTTTTATTGCTTCAGAGTAAATAAAAAAAAAAGTACTGATCCAGGACAATAGGTTAGTAAAACTGTTCCAACATCAGATACGATGCTTTGCAGTATCTTTTCCAATGTTCTGATAGTAATGCCTGGTTGCCAAACCATATCAGATCTAAAACAGTGGCCTTTCCTTTGGACAATATTGATGTAATGGAGGGCAGGGAGCGAGCAGAAACATTAGCATGCCAGATGAAATGCTTATCAGTAATTCATCTGTCTTTACATTCTGAGTTCAAATTCTGGCGAAGTTGACTTTGCCTTTCATTCTTTTGGGGTCGATAATTAAGTACCAGTTGTATACTGGTGTCGATCTAATCAACTGGCCCCCTCCCCAAAAATTTTAGGCCTTGTGCCTAGAGTAGGAAAGAATATTGGTGTGATGGAGAAGAGGAGGCTTGTATGCATATGCAACTGTCAGTTTTCCACAAAACCTTTGTCCAAACCTTCCCATATATTTATTATTTTCTACTCTATGCATAAGGTCCGAAGTTTTTGGGGAGGGGGCCAGTTGATTAGATTGACCCCAGTACGAAACTAGTACTTAATTTATCGACCCCGAAAGTCAACCTCGGCAGAATTGGAACTCAGAACGTAAAGACAGATGAAATACCGATAAGTATTTCACCCAGCATGCTAACATTTCCGCCAGCTCACTGCCTTCTTCCCATATATTTATTGATACCAATAAATGTTTAATCTTGATGGACAGAGGTCCCAAGGAGGGGAATATTTAATCTATCAAAAATTATACTTTATAGAAGAAATAGGAATAGCAGTAGAAATGATGAGGGTTGTTTGTAATTCAACCTGTACAAGCAGTTAACTTCACTGTGGCCTTCAGACATAAAAAAAAAGTTCCCCTCCATCACCATCACTTTGTTCTGTACTTGACCTGCTAGAATCAGCACCCAAATATTCCTCATATCACCCTCTACCAAAGAAAAATGAAACATGCTAGATATGATAGCCACATGGTTAGGTGGGAGGACTGTGTCTGGATAAAAGATGTGATGGTCATAGTTGGAACACCCTTGATTATAGGTTGTCTGCTTCACTAAGATTGCTCTGGCTCTACATAACAAAACCCAGCAACCTTTACCTTGCTCATCTCCCCCCACCCCATCCATTGGTTCTATTTCGTTTCATTCCGCCACTACACCCACTCTTTCTACCAACATGTACCTAATTACTTAATGGAGGGGTGGCGGTGGCTGTGGAGGTCATAACAGGAAGCATATAACAGCCATAGACTCCTCCTCCTCTTGCTCCTGCTGCTCTCATTGCCACCCTGGCCTCTGCACCCCACAGTCCTTCCCTCCCACCCCATCCCTCAGTAAACACCATGAACAGACTGGATGACTAACAGTAATAATGGTTTGGTGGGTTGTTGGTTTATACAACACTGACGATGATGATGATGGCGGTATTGGTGTTGGTGGTGGTGATGATAGTGATGATGATGATTCAGTCTAGTTTAGTCTAGTCCAAATGACACATCTCACCTGCAAACAAGTCTCACATAAATGAGAAAATAGGTAGATACACAGGTACATACACTTATATACATATATGTAAATATATATGTGTGTGTGTGTGTATGCACATACATATATATATATATATACATACATATATGCACGTATATATGTAGATGCATATATATAATTATATATAAGTATATGTGTGTATGCATATATATAATTATATATAGATATATATATATGTGTGTGTGTGCATATATACATATAAATATATATATATATATATATATATATACACATACCTACATACATATACACACACACATTGAGTGCATGCATATACATTTTTATACACATCTTCACATCTATGCGCAGTGTGTATAACAATAAGAATAATGTTTATACTTGTATGTTAACAGACTCACTAATACACACAAGCAGACATATACACATAAATAAATACACACACACACACACACATACCTACATATCTCTATATGTATTTAGATACAAATATTTACGCGCACACACACACACACATACACATACACATATATGCAGTGGAAATATTTGTAAGAAAATGAAAGAAACAAAGTAGCCAGTTGCTGTTGTTGTCATTGTCGATGTCAGCAGCAGCAGCAGCAGTGGTGGCGGCGGCAGAGGCAGTGAAGAGGTGGGCGTTGGAAATGGAGGTGGGTGCGGAGAGGAATTAAACAAAAAGGTTGGGGAACAGGAAGCAAAGGCTTGTTTTAACCAATGTCCTTCTTTTATTAGAAATTGTAGAATACATTTGATGGGTGAATGAAACAAGGAACTTGCTTAACCTCATATTACATTCATATTACTCTGCCAAATAGAAGGCTTATTCATTGCCATTGCTTTGTATTAATCACATATTGTCTCAGAGCTTTGAAATTTCAATGAGATTCTTTTTTTTTTCAATGAAATTTTATTCTTTCAAAGAGATTTTTTTCTTCTTTTATTCTTTTACACTTTTCAGTCATTTGACTGCAGCCATGCTAGAACACCACCTTAAAGGGTTTTAGTCAAAGAAATTGACCCCAGGACTTATTCTTTGTAAGCCTAGTATCTATGCATAAGGAGTAGACAACCACCATATATATATATATTATATATATATATATATATATATATATACACATATATCATGGCACTTCGTTGGTTACAATGACGAGGGTTCCAGTTGATCCAATCTGCTTGTGAAATTAACGTGTAAGTGGCTGAGCACTCCACAGACACATGTACCCTTATCATAGTTCTCGGGGAGATTCAGCGTGACACAGAGTGTGACAAAGCTGGCCATTTGAAATACAGTTACAACAGAAACAGGAAGAAAGAATGAGAGAAAGTTGTGGCGAAAGAGTATAGTGGGGGTCCCCCCCCCCTCCACTGCTGGATCTTCGTGGCGCTTTAGGTGTTTTCGCTCAATAAATACTTACAATGCCTAGTCTAGGAATCGAAATCGCAATCCCACGACCAAACGTCTGCTGCACAAACCACTAGGCCATTGCACCTCCACACACACATATATATATATAGTTCAAATTTACAGAAAACAAAAGACAAAGACAAGTGTAAGAACAACAAGCAGATGTGTTAGTTTAATGCTGGGGTATATATATATATATGTGTGTGTGTGTGTGTGTATATATATATATATATATATACAGAGTGGCCCGAAAGTCAGTTTATGGCTATTCAACTATCTTTTTCACATTCATATATTAACAGTTTAGATCTTAATTATAAAAAAAATATGAAACCATTATTCTATGCTCATTTAGTTAATTGCAAGGTAGAAATCTAAATGTAATAAAATGTTTTAAAAGAAATTTCAAGTTCCTATGTGATAACTGTAAACCTACTTTTGGGCCACCCTGTGTATATAAATATATATAATATATGTATATGTTCTTTTATGAAATAAAATAGTTACCTAGTTGACGGGTTCTGCTATGTTAATCACGAATAGGAAGTTAGTGATTATGCTACAATTTCATGCTAACAATAAGTTTTCATTCCATGTTAGTTCTATATTAGTAGCACACACATACACACATATGTACAATGCTTTTTATGTCAAACAAATGGGAAAGGAGTGCTCAATGCATGCTGTTGAGGATATGGACAAATTCTCAGTTTCAATAAAATCTACCTACCTACCTGCCTACATACTTATCTATCTACATACCTGCCTGCCTACCTAGATAGATAGATGGCTGGATGGATGACCACCTTTAGTAATGGCCATTCTGTTGTCACCCAATTTGACACCACCACCTGGTCCTTGGCCACCTTTAGTAATGTCCACTCTGTTGTCACCCAAATCCTTGGACACCGTTAGTGGAGTCCACTCTCTTATTAATCAGTTTAACACCAACATTGAGTAGAATCCACTCAGTTTAACAACACTACCTGGTCCTTAGATACCTTTAGCTGAGTCCATGCTATTGCCTATCAGTTTAACACCACCAACTGGTTCTAGGACATAGTAAGTGGAATCCACTCTATTGTTAATTTGTTTAACACCACCAACTCTTCCCTGCATACATTTATTCACTCAGTTCAATGCCACTCTGTGGTCCCTGGATATCTCTAGTAGAGTCCACTCAGTTTAGCATCACCATATGGTTCATGGATACCTTTAGTAGAGTCCACTCTATCATCCCTAAGTTTGACCCTACTACCTGTTCAAGGAGAACATTTAGTAGAGTCCAGTTTATTATCAATTAGTTTAACAATACCTATTTCTTTACTGCCCAGAAGGGGCTAAACATAGAGGGGACAATCAAGGACAGACAAAGGGATTAGGTCGATTATATCGACCCCAGTGCGTACCTGGTACTTACTTTATCGACCACGAAAGGATGAAAGGCAAAGTCGACCTCGGCGGAATTTGAACTCAGAATGTTACGGCAGACAAAATACCACTAAGCATCTCACCTGGCGAGCTAACGTTTCTGCCAGCTCAACCGCCATTAGTTTAACAATACCATGTGGTCCTTGGATACAGTAAACCCTACTTTTATTATCCAGTTTCACACCACCAACTGCTCCTTGAGAACAATTAGTAGAGTGTAGTCAATTATCAGTTTGTTTAAAACCACCATGTTGTCCTTTGACTCCTTCATTACAGTCCACTCGACAATCAATCAGTTTAACTACATCAACTTCTCCTTGAGAACATTTATTAGAATCCACTATATTCTGATTCCATTTACCAGCAACACATGCTAAGAGGGTGTGTATCAAAACCAGACCATGTTGCTTCTGAATGGTTCCACTTAGTCACCCATTAGACATATATTTATGTATCGAAACAGCCTGAAGACAGTCACATCCATTCTAGGAACCATACTGAATTCTAACATTCTTTTCCAAAAAACTGGATTGTCATGGTGGGAAGCTAGTGTTATCCTAGATAGATTGTTCCTGAGTAGATGACAGGATTGACACATTTGGAACAACTCTGACCATATCTGTTCAATCAGAGATGGTTGTGCAGACCTGGCGCTTAAACAACTACCAAACACCAACATCCTACAAGAGTCTCCACGTAGTCATTAGACAGGCTAGAAAGAGCAGCCAAATTTACCTTAACTCTCACTTTTCTATTTGTTTAGATAAGCGGGTAGGGAAAAATTTCTAAAGAAAAAAGGTCTGTGGGCAAATCACAAGTTCTAAGTCTTATATCTGTGTAAATCTTGTATATAACTATGTATAATTCGATATACATTAATAAAGATAAGTTTAACACGTTAAAGTGACACATATCTTCATTAACACCACCACTGAATTTAGGATGTTTCTATTACTTATGAGGTACTACTCTTTTACTTGTCTCAGTCATTTGACTGCTGCCATGCAGGAGCACCGCCTTTAGTCGAGCAAATTGACCCCAGGACTTATTCTTTGGAAGCTTAGTACTTATTCTATCGGTCTCTTTTACCGAACCGCTAAGTTACGGGGACGTAAACACACCAACATCGGTTGTCAAGCGATGTTGGGGGACAAACACAGACACACACACACACATATACATGACGGGCTTCTTTCAGTTTCTGTCTACCAAATCCACTGACAAGGGTTTGGTTGGCCTGAGGCCATAGTAGAAGACACTTGTGCAAGGTGCCACGCAGTGGGACTGAACCCGGAACCATGTGGTTGGTAAGCAAGCTACTTACCACACAAACACTCCTGCACCTATATATATTCTATATTTTTCAAAATGTACCTATCTTAATGTTGGAGAAATCATAACAATCAAGCACAGGCTGAATTTAATTTTGAAAAATTACATTAATACTTAAATAACATTATTTAAGTGAAATATTTAAACAAATTTATCCTAGTGATAATTTTATCAATCATCATCATCATTGTTCGACCATGGTCGAGACAATGGAATTTACTATGTTACGCCAGACTTCACAGTCCATCATAGCATTACAGAGGTCCTGTTGCTGGATGCCTGTATCCCTGGAGATTACATCAGGGTAGGAGAGTGTGCGCCCTCTGGTATTGCGAGTAGATGGCTTCCAGAGAAGAGTAGAAATTGCCTCGTTTTCAGTTCTACAACAATGTCCAGCAAACTGGACTCTCCTACCTTTCACAAGAGATGACACAGGTGGTAGTTTCCCATATATTTGCATTTTGGTTGGATGGCGCTTCCACGAGAGATTTTGAGCTCTCATAAGGAGGCGAGTGTAAGTTCCATCCAACCGCCTCTCAAGCTTCTTTGATAACGTCCAGGTTTCTGAGCCATAGAGTAGGATTGGTTCGACTGTGGCTTTGAATATTTCAAGTTTGAAGTCTCTACTTAGATTTGATGACCAGATCTTATGCATGTCATTACAGGCTGACCAGGCCATACCCTTTCTAGTTAGAAAGTCTTTTCCAGATGATGATATGTATGACCCAAGATATTTATAATCAGAAACCATATTTAAGGGCGCACTGTTGAGAGTGTGGATGATGCAATCACTGTTGGACAGGCACTTGTTTATGTATTCAGTTTTGGCCTCATTGAGGTAAAATTTTATCAAAGCTAACCAACCTTAACTTAAAAATTTCGTTTTGTTTAGTGAAAATGATGAAACGAGTTTTTGTCATTGTTTGAAAGTTTAGAAATATCACAGGCCTTTGAAGAAACTGCCATTCTTAGCTCATTACTTGGGATTCCATCAGTATGTCTGGTACAAAGACGATTTTTTGCATAATTCAATTTGGTAAAAAACTGCTCACATTGATAAGTTGTCGAAAATTGAGATGCAAATTTCAAGGCATTTTTATGTAAAGCAGGGAATTTCTCTGGATTGATGGATCTGTAGAAATTCAATATAGATAGATTATAATATTTTGATTTTATTAAGTTACTAGCAGTATAACCCGGCATTGCCCAGGATTAAGTTAGGATTATTAAGCTAATCAAGTTCTTTATTTCAAACCAAAGTAACATTTGAAATAAATCTTCACCCCTAGTTGTTCCATACATTGATTTCAAGGCAAGAAATGTTGAAGTTTGCAGTTATTCCATGTATAAATATTGCCACCTGAGCAGTATAAGACAGATCAATTGTCTCATCAATAGCTAACGAATACAATACGAATTCTGCTGCATCAGATTTTAGAGAATTTTGAATGTCATCAGTAATATCTTTAATATGACCAGAAGCAGGTCTTCCTGATAAGCTAATATTTCCAAAGTTTTCCATGGGCATAGATTCCGAGTTTGATTCCAAGCAGTGACCTGAACAATAACAACAATAATAATAATAATAATAACATCGAAAAATACCTTAGGAGTGAGAACCCAGGTTCAAAGTTTCCCCAAGACACCTGAAGAAGGCTGGAGAGTATATCAGCTGAAACATTGTGTTAACAACAAACAAGGTGAGGATAAATATCCATCAAATATAAATAATAAACTAAGTTTTTCTGAGCTTATATTCTCAACAACAGTAAGGATACATTCTTTAACAAATTCACCATCACTATGTGGTTTGAGTTTTTAACAATATTTCCACATACGACATAATAGCTAAAGTTACTAATTTATTTTCAAGACTCAGCCTTTTCAAAAGAGCTTGTCTTTTAGTTAGGTTTTCTTTCAAGGAGGCTATCTTGTCTAAACGTCCAGATTCTTTCAAATTTTCATAGGTCTTATGCTTACTCACAAAATGTCTCTCAGTATATTTTATACGAACAGTTACTTGTTTGTTGCAAATAAAACAAATGCACTTGTTATCTATTTCTATAAAAAAATAATTTCAGTCCATTTTTCAAACAAAGCACTTCACCAGCATTACTTTTTTTTTTTTTTAGGATTTTTTATAACCGCTTGCCATATTGATAAGGGTATTGGAAAATTGATTTGACAAGGTTAACCAAGTTATAAACTGGTGAAATTTATTTTATCACTTTTGGTTTGTAGTCGTAATGCATGCATTTAGTGTTGTAAAATATAGTAAAAAATAAAAATCTGCAAAAAATTAAGATGTTTGTTTGTTTCTGCAAGGTTTAACTTGATTTTTCTCTCACCCTTGAACTCACAGGTGTTGGTGAGTGGATAGGGAAGGGCAATAACTTAAGAAACCGATGGCAGATGAAAGTAACTCCTGTTGACCTTCTTGACACTGACTGATAGCAAAAATGTGGCAACCCTTTCATACAATTCTATATTTAAGAGATGAGGAATTACGTACATTATTTAAATTTGACGGATATATGGCGTAGCAGTTAAGAGCGTGGGCTACTAACCCCAAGATTCCAAGTTCAATTCCAGGCAGTGACTTGAATGATAACAACAACAACAATAATAATAATAATAATAATAACATCGAAAAATACCTTAGGAGTGAGAACCCAGGTTCAAAGTTTCCCCAAGACACCTGAAGAAGGCTGGAGAGTATATCAGCTGAAACATTGTGTTAACAACAAACAAGGTGAGGATAAATATCCATCAAATATAAATAATAAACTAAGTTTTTCTGAGCTTATATTCTCAACAACAGTAAGGATACATTCTTTAACAAATTCACCATCACTATGTGGTTTGAGTTTTTTAACAATATTTCCACATACGACATAATTAGCTAAAGTTACTAATTTATTTTCAAGACTCAGCCTTTTCAAAAGAGCTTGTCTTTTAGTTAGGTTTTCTTTCAAGGAGGCTATCTTGTCTAAACGTCCAGATTCTTTCAAATTTTCATAGGTCTTATGCTTACTCACAAAATGTCTCTCAGTATATTTTATACGAACAGTTACTTGTTTGTTGCAAATAAAACAAATGCACTTGTTATCTATTTCTATAAAAAAATAATTTCAGTCCATTTTTCAAACAAAGCACTTCACCAGCATTACTTTTTTTTTTTTTTAGGATTTTTTATAACCGCTTGCCATATTGATAAGGGTATTGGAAAATTGATTTGACAAGGTTAACCAAGTTATAAACTGGTGAAATTTATTTTATCACTTTTGGTTTGTAGTCGTAATGCATGCATTTAGTGTTGTAAAATATAGTAAAAAATAAAAATCTGCAAAAAATTAAGATGTTTGTTTGTTTCTGCAAGGTTTAACTTGATTTTTCTCTCACCCTTGAACTCACAGGTGTTGGTGAGTGGATAGGGAAGGGCAATAACTTAAGAAACCGATGGCAGATGAAAGTAACTCCTGTTGACCTTCTTGACACTGACTGATAGCAAAAATGTGGCAACCCTTTCATACAATTCTATATTTAAGAGATGAGGAATTACGTACATTATTTAAATTTGACGGATATATGGCGTAGCAGTTAAGAGCGTGGGCTACTAACCCCAAGATTCCAAGTTCAATTCCAGGCAGTGACTTGAATGATAACAACAACAACAATAATAATAATAATAATAACAATATGGAAAAATACCGTAAGAATGAGAACCCAGGTTTGAAATTTCCCCAAGACACCTGATGAAGGCTGGAGAGTATATCAGCCAAAATGTTGTGTTAACAACAAACAAGATGAGGACAAATATCCATCAAATATAGGTGCAGGAGTGGCAAGTAGCTTGCTTACCAACCACATGGTTCTGGGTTCAGTCCCACTGCATGGCACCTTGGGTAGGTGTCTTCTACTATAGCCTTGGGCCAACCAAAGCCTTGTGAATGGATTTGGTAGGTGGAAACTGAAAGAAACCCATCGTATATATGTGTATATATATATATATATATATATATATATATGTGTGTGTGTGTGTGTGTGTGTGTCTGTTTGTCCCCTCATCACTTGGGTTGTTTACGTTCCCGTAACTTAGCAGTTCGACAAAAAAGACCGATAGAATAAGTATTATGCTTACAAAGAATAAGTCCTGGGATCGATTTGCTCAACTAAAGGCGGTGGGCCTTCATAGCCACAGTCAAATGACTGAAACAAGTAAAAGAGTAAAGAGTATACTTTTTTTATAATCCTATTCTCAAAGCACCAAATTAGTAGTTTCTGTTTCAATGAAGCTTTACTAATTTCTTTTTGATCTTTAATAGATTTTTAAATATTTTTTGCTTATCGATTGACAGAAAGCAAGTAAATGTCAATTTCAGAGATTTTTTTTCCTTAAAAACTTAACAAATGAAACAGGGAGGAAAATTTAAACACTTGGAGTTCTTGGATATGAATAATTTTTACACAGTATAGGAGTGTCTGTGTGTTAAGTAGCTTGCTTACCAACCACATGGTTCCGGGTTCAGTCCCACTGCGTGGCACCTTAGCCAAGTGTCTTCTACTATAGCCTTGGGCCGACCAAAGCCTTGTGAGTGGATTTGGTAGACAGAAACTGAACATATGTAGACACATACATACATACATATATATGCATGTATGTGTGTGTGTATATGTTTGTGTGTCTGTGTTTGTCCCCCCCAACATCGCTTGGCAACCGATGCTGGTATGTTTATGTCCACATAACTTAGAGGTTTGGCAAAAGAGATCGATAGGATAAGTACAAAGCTTACAAAGAATAAGTCCTGGGGTCGATTTGCTCGACTAAAGGCGGTGCTCCAGCATAGCCACAGTCAAATGACTGAAACAAGTAAAAGAGTATCTGCTACAATCCTTCAGCTTTCATTTCATATAAAAATTATTTCGATACATGCAATATATTCTTAGTTTTGTTAGCTAAAGTGAAGTTGGGTCTCAAGAGAGTGGCACAAACCTAGCAATATCTTTTACAGTGGAAACAAAATTTCCATTCAAATAGCAATTACTGGACGATTTCTGTAGGAGTCTGACTGTTTTAAGTCATAGTGGAAACCCAACCTGTATCGCAAAAAGGCATACGAGTATTGCATAATTTTATAGGCGTAAGAGTGGCTGTGTGGTAAGTAGCTTGCTTCCCAACCACATGGTTCTGGGTTCATTCCCACTGCGTGGCACCTTGGGCAAGTGTCTTCTACTATAACCAAAGCCTTGTGAGTGGATTTGGTAGACTGAAGCAAAGCCCATTGTATATATGTAGATATATATATATGTGTGCGTGTGTGTGTTTGTCCCCCCCAACATCACTTGACAATGGTTCGGCAAAAGGGACCGATAGAATAAGTACTAGGCTTACAAAGAACAAGTCCTGGGGCCGATTTGCTCAACTAAAAGGCGGTACTCCAGCATGGCTACAAACTAGTAAAAGAGTAAAATGAAAAAGTTACTTTATTTTATACATACAAATATTGGGCTTGCAGGGGTTTCCCCACCCCTGGTTTAAAGATATGCTAGTCAGGGATGGGCAACTTTTCATCAACTGGGGGCCCTGCATTGTACCACTTCCATGTGGTAAAACACATATGCATTGAATACTGCTTGATAAAACACATATGCATTGAATACTGCTTACCCACTTGACATTGAATTTTTGCAGTTCTTAATTTTATTCGTCCTAATATGAAAGCTGGCATCTCTTTCATTATTTCCTAACGATAATAATGATTACTAGTGTAAATAAATTATAGTTTAAAATATTGAGCTCAAAACAAATAAAAGAAAATTCATTGATATTTCATTAAAGAACAAATTTCATTATCTGTATCAATGAGATTTTTGAATAGTCACATTCTTTACCATATTTTCAATATTGGGTAGAATTTGAGATGTTGCTATTCTTAGGTTATGCTGCAAATTAGTAAGCTAGAAACTCATCAAGGGCTGCAGGTTGCCCATGCATGCATTAGATAATGTAGTCTTGAATGCATTGTATCTGAACAGCTAAGGACTAGTCACAGTAGGAATATCTTTGATCATATGTCTGCTTGATCAGGACTTCTCTGTAGCTAAACAACCACCACTACTTCCACCACCTTGTAGTAGGTAGGTCTAAACATCACACACACAGAGATACTCGTGCATGTACAAACACACGCTTCCATACATAAATATGCACATCCTGTGTAGCTAAAGGAAATATTATTTTGAGAATGCCAGAGTTATTTGAGCCATATTGTCGGCCACATTGCAAACATCCGTTGTTTACAGTGATGCGAGGGGATGTCGACAGAGACCGAGAGACAATGGGCAGAAATTACAATAAGAACCCCACTATTCTCAAATACCATGTCATTGGATTCACATTCTCAGTAATGCTGTCCCCCCTCCCCCATCTCTCTCTGCTTCTTTTAATATTAACATCAACCTCTGCTCGTTTTAACACCTCTTCCCCATCCTTTCATTAGCCTTTGCAAATTTTGCACTTTGTTGATCAATTTCATAATCATCATCACTACTTCTTTGGTTTTTATTCTTCCATTTCCATTTTTACCCCATGCTGGCATGCATTGGACAAGATTTATTTTGGCAGGATTCTAGGGGCCAAATATTGCCCTTCTTGTCACTAACCAACCTTCACCATTTTTTTTTTCAAGTAATGTTATTAATGAAGTGGTCTTCACACACAAAAACCACCCAGGTACAGTCACATACTGAAGACCAAATTCTTCACTCTTGGAATTCACAATGTCAATTCTCAACCATTTTTTAAAACTGCATCCCCTTTTCATAGAGTGACATTTTACAAATAACCCCGCCCCATAGTCTGAATTTAAAAAATCAGTTTTTAAATTGAAGTGAAACTAATTCTGTACTATAGTATTTTATTCAGACTTTTTCATGTTACCTCATCCAAATTTTTTTTTTTAAAGATCTTTGCATTGGTTTGTGTCCTGTCCCTTCTGTTGAACTTCTATGAGAATTACTGAAGGGGAAGGACTTCTATAATGAAATTATATTGGACCTTGCTACATCATCAGTCATGTTTCACTATGTTCACCTACACAGACATTTGTGTGGACTAGAGCCTTCATTATCATCATGTTTAAATTATTAAAGAAGCTGAGAGCTTCTAGAATGAAATTATATTGGTCCTTGCTACATCATCAGTAATCTTTTTCTATTCACTGATAACACAGATATTTCTGTAGACTAGTGCCTTCTATTTTTAAATTACTAAAGAAGCTGAGGACTTCTAGAATGCAATTATATTGGACCTTGCAACATCAATCACATTTCTACTCAATGATAACACAATGTCTTCCTACACAGTTGAGAAGACAGCAGCATATCATTGGTTATAAAGAATTTGTGCATCAGAATTGCACCACGGAGGTGACAGTAACATTAACCAAAAAGACAAAGCATTAATATATTGGTTTCAAATTTGGGAGGGGCTAAATCAATTACATTGACCCCCAGTGCACAACTGGTACTTATTTTATTGACCCCAAAATGATGAAAGGCAAAGTCAACCTCAGCACATAAAGCATTAATATACTGAGTTACTTATTGACAGGTTTAATCCTTTAAAGATTGAATCAACTCCTGTACTTAACTGCCACTTATACAAATCAATGAGAGAGCCACTAGGTAGTCTTAAACTTTTATAAATTCATTCCCATCCAGGAAGTTTGAGAGGAATATTAATCGTTTTATTGCAAGAATCAGATATATTCACTCAAAGATTTCATTACCTTTAAGTGCCAGGAAAAAAAGCAAAAGGTGGGATGGTCACAGGTGGAACCCTCTTAATAGGTCCAACCCATCAGGGTTTATTAGAGGGTGATTAATAACAAGTATCACACCTCTATCATTGTTACTTTGTGTAACTCCACTCACCACCCGGTTTCCTGTCCCTTGTTCTTTGAAATGCATCACCCACCCCATCCTTCGATAATTTGACTTCAAGAGATTGGAGGGCCTGAAAAAGGCTATGACCACAACACTTTTGTGCTTAAAGAATTGTTTCCGACATTGGTAAAAAGCCTGAAATTTTGAGGAAAGGGGAAGGGGTGTGTTTAGTCAATGAAATCAATTCAAGTCTTGATATTTTATTTTATCATCACTGGAGGGATGAAGGATGAAGTTAACTCTGTTAGGGTTTGAACTCAGAACATAAAGAGCTGAAACAAATACTACAATGCATTTTGCTCCTTGCTCTAACAATTCTGCCAATCTACAGCCCTTAAATTGTTCTCAATATTGGAATAAGGTCTGAAATTGGGAGGAAAGGGAGATGAGCTGATTATATTGACCCCACACTATTACTGTGAAAAGCACCCAGTACACTCTGTAAAGTGGTTGGCATTAGGATGGACATCCAGCTGTAGAAACCATGCCAAAACAGACAGGGAGCTGAGTAGCCCTTCCGCTGGTCAAACCATCTAATCCATGTCAGCATGGAAAACAGGCATTAAATGAGGATGAAGAATGGAAAACAAAATTGACCTCAGTGGAATCGGAATTCTGAATGTAGAACTGGACAAAAAACAGCAAGACATTGTTTACATTTTGGCCAAACTTCCACCCTTAATTAATTATAATTGTGGCACAAGACTAGCTATGTTTTAGGAATAGGGGGCAAGCCAATTACATAGACCCCAGTAGTTGGCAGATACTTTGCTTTTCAACCTTTCAGGTTTAATAAAATAGAGTCAACCTTGGTGGAATTTGAACTCAGAATGGAAAGCTAGAAGAAATGCTGCTAAGCATTTTGTCTGATTTGCTAACCACTCTGCCAGATAGTCACCTGTGTAAAAAGAATAATCATAAAATAATAACAATGTTTTCTGGTTTACAGTCAAGGCCAACAGTTTTAACCCTTTTGTTACTGCATTTATTCTGAGATGCTCTGTGTTTCTTTCAATTAATTTAAATATAACAAAGAATTTAGTAAAATAACTGAGTTATCGTTAAGCTAGTGTTAGGAACATAAATTGTGACTAAGGTTTGGTGGAAGATTTTAATTCAGAACTTATGAAAACAAGACATTTGTACTCAGAGCTGGTTTTGGCTGGGTTGGTAACAAAAGGGTTAAGGGGATGGGCTAGTTAATACCAACGACACCAATACTTGGCTGGTACTTTATTTTATTGACTGCCTCCCCCCCCCCCCACACACACACACAGAGGGGAGAAAGACAAAGGTGACATTGGCAGGATTGAAACAGAGCATAAAAGGGGTCGAAAGAAATACTTCAAGGTATTTTCTCTGAAGCTCTAAAGATTCTACCAAATCCACTGCCATAATAACAATTAAATTTAAAAAAAAAGACAATTGAATATTTATTATATATAATTTATATACACATACATGAAGTATACATACATATACTATACCTATAGTATATACATATATGCATCATTAGTATATACATATGTATACACACATGCATATACATCAAATACATGTATATGCAAGATGAGGAAAAAAAAACAACAACAAAAAAGAAAGAGGAGGAAGGGATCTCTGTTGGTTTTGACAATGTTTCTGTCTGGAATACTCAGCCACTTGGCTGAGCTGACCAGACACTTGTACCTTTAGTGTTATCCTCATCCAGAATTAGTGTGGAATTGTGTGTGACAAGGTAGATCCTTTGACTTGAACAGTCCCCAACTAGCAGGCTTCCACACAGTTTCCATCTGTCCAACATTCAACTTCTGGCTGTGGTAACAGACACTAGCCCAAGAAAGCCATGCAGTGGGATCAAACCTGAGACCTTGTGTTTGCAAAGTGAACTTCTTAACCACTCAGCCATGTCTAACATACACACACACACACATATCTACATACCTGTGTGTATGTAAATACATACACACACTATGTACAATATATATAACCCATACTAACAAAGAAAAACAGATGTTAAAGAAACAAGATGACATACATTATATATATATACATACATATACACACACATATACATATATAAAGATAAACAGATAGGGAGAGAGATACACACATTCTTACACATATCAACATGTGTGTATATATGCAGGCACATATAGACGTAAGTATATACATATACATCCAAAAATTTGAGTATATACATCACCACCACTATTTAATTGTAATGCTCCATGCCAGTATGGGTTAGACTATACACACACACCTCAATACTACTTAGGGATATCCCTTTAACAGATATTGGAAGCAGTGAACAAAATCACGGCATAACAACAACACCTCTTCACCATCCACGGTAAGTCTGGTTATGACATTTGAAATGTTGACTTTACTGTATTTTTGTGTGTAAGTGTATACTTACAGTGTGCAGCTATTTTACACTGTCAGATTGGATAGTGTGCTTGACTAGAAGTACAGTACTCTGTTTATTCCTCTGTCTTTCGCAATGTAATTCTTGATATTAGCCATTCCTAATGTAACTTAACCTTAGTATCAGTACCTACAGACAATCAGCTTCATCGGACCAATGTTCCCCACTTTTTGTTCATAGTACTGAGGTATGAGTGTACATTTTATATATATATATATATACACACACACCCAAACATACATAACTCCCCGTCACACAGATGTGTGTGTATATATATATATATATACACATACATACATACATACATACACACACACACAAACATTTACACACATAAATACATACATAGATTATTCATACATGTATATGTAAAAACAAACATATAAACACAAATTATATATAAAGAATTTAAGTAATCCTCTCAGAGACATCATCTACATGGAAAAACAAGTTAAATTAGTGCTAAATTTAATGCAGTGAGCATCAAAAAATCTAACTAAAAGCATTTATGTGGTGAAGAAATGACAATATTAGCTCAATAGTAGCTAATATATTATAGCAATAATTTCGTTAGAGGCAAAACTCCAAATATGTTTGTTTTATTCAACAATCCACAATCTGTGTATACCAAAGTAATTATGAGAGAAACAAAGTAATTAGTATATTTAGACATAAAATAATCAGGGATTATCAAGAACCTCAGGGATTAATTATTTTAAATGAGGGTAATTTTCTTCACCTAAAAATTTGTACATCATCTCATTGATTCTCTCATGACAGCCTTGGCAAGTCTGCTGAAGTTCGCTTTGCTGAAGAGATTAAGAATGAATCCTGTTCAGAGTTATTCCCCCTACGTACTGGTATTATAATATTAGCCACTGGCTTCTTTTAATCACCACTCAAGTAATTTCTAATTAAATTTTTGATGGTAACTACATTAGTATGTGTATCATCATTTGAAGTCCTCTTCCATGCTGGCATGATTTTATATATGTGTGTGTATATATATATATATATATATATATATAATATATATATATATATATATATATATATATATACACACACACACACACAAATAAAATATACAAGCACACATGTATATATTTACAAACTAACAAAATACATGCATATAGTAATATATATATATATACACACATACGCACAAACATGTAACATTTACACACACACACACACTCACATATCTATATATATACCCAATATACATTCACATGAGAAAAAGAATGTGAAGAGTAGTAGTAGTAGTAGTAGTAGTAGTAGTAGTAGTAGTAGTAGTAGTAACAACAACAACAACCATAATAATAATAATAAGTCAGTTTGATGAGAGGGAAAAAGATTAAAAGAAAAATAAAGGGAAAAAAACAGGGTTTAGAATGTGTTTTTTGTTGGGGTTTTTTGTCTTGTTCCAGACATTTCCAATTTTAGGGGAGATGAGAGACTTAAGAAAACAATGTGGATTGGAGCTGCTTTTTGTAAATTTTTTGAAGTTATTTTCTGTTGTTGTCATTCTTAGGTTTTAAACAATTATTATCATTATCATTATTATTATTATCACAAGATTACTTATAAAGGACCTAGCAAAAGGACAGAATACCAGTTTTGTGTTGGTATGGGGGAACAATGCAATTGTCTATAACCCCACCCCCTCTACCTCTTTCAAAACTTGGCTCTGTAGCTTAATTAGAAATTAGAATTATTATTGAAAATGTTTTTCTTTTTATTTGTTCAGTTAAAAATTGTTGTGGGGACGGGAGAGGGGATTTGTATTTTATGGGGTTATAGTTTCATTTTTTTCTTACATTTTTATTTGAAGAAAGTGTTGCAAATAAATAAAAATAAGGATAATTTATGAAAAAAAAAAACCAAAAAAATTCTGAATAGAGAGGAATGGTAATTAAGTTTCAATTAAAACTAAAAAAAAAAGAGCAAAGACCATATCATGGAAATTCGTTTTTCATAAACGAGTATCGATGACTGCTGCTGTTGTTGTTGCTGTTGTTGTTGTTGTTGCTGTTGTTTCTTTCTTCTTCTTTTTCTTCTTCTTCTTCTCCCCCCACTGCTGCTGCTGCTGCTCCTTCTTCTCCACCACCTCTTCCTCTTCCTTCTCCGGCCCGTCCTCTTCCTGCTCCTGCTTCTCCTTGCACACTTTCTCCGTTCCAGCCGACACAGAGTCCGACACCGGCACCAACACCACCACATCGCCTCCCTCTTCCTCCACTTCCTCCTCCTCCTCCCCCACTTCCCCTCTCTCCGCTTCCTGTTGCTGTTGTTCTTGTAGTTTCTGCTGCCTCGTCTCCCCTCCTCCCCCTGCCTCCTCGGCCTGCCTCTTCCCCAGCATTGCTGTTGTCGATGATGGTGATGATGGTGATGATGCTGCTGCTGCAACTGCCTTCAGTGTCATTGCAGCTGTATCTGCGCAGGTTGCCTTCAGTGAATACAGAGATGATGATGATGATGATGATGCTGTTGCTGCTGTCGATGATGATGATGATGATGATACCCCTCCTCCTCCTCCACCCGGTACTGTTGTTGTTGCTATCGTTGTTGTTGTAGTTGTTATCGTTGTCGCAGGTGCTGGTGACATGGTAGTAGTTGCTGTCATCGCTGTTGCAGTGTTTGTAGTCGTCTGTGGTGATGCTGAAATCGGTGGAGCATTTCCAGGGCAACTACCACTTACACCACCACCACCAGTGCCACTGCTACTGGTGGCAGCGATGGTGGCAAGTGTCGGATGTTGGCGGACGATCAGCTCTGGGCCTCCACCATACACGTTGTGTAGGAACTGCCACATCTCTCGAGACAGCTGGCCATGGTCGGAGCTGTTCTTTAACACCGGTTTACCATTCTTGCGTATCATTATTCGAGTGTTGTCAATGGCATCAGGAGGAGCTGCAGGTGTATAGAAGAGAAGACATGTATAAATACGTATACAGGTAGATACAACATACATACAGAATCCACCAAAAACAATGTATACACACTTCAGGAAAGAAAATGTCTGGTATAAATATTTAATTTGTATAATTAGCTCTATAAATATAAATACCATAAATCTTCGAGTATAGTTCACTCTTGAGTATAATACGCAGGGGATTTTTAGGGGGCTGTACCTCTGAAAAACCTAAACCTTGTGTATAATACACATCCTTTCTCTAACTTGAGTCAAGGAGGTCTATATAATGTCCTTGGTTTGTAAAAATATATACGGTCACGTATTTTATTATTATTGTATATATATAACATAATGCAAACGTGTAGCTTTTCTGTGCATTTTGTTTGCAGAAAATAAAGAAATAACAGTAATAATGTTTAATAAATGTTGCTTACTGCAAGTTATGGATGATTTAAGGTATTTTTGCACCCGACATCACAAAATGCGTCTGAATAAACATTACCGGACAGCAAATAGAGACTCAAACATTGCTTGGAAAATAATTTTCATTTTTAACTTCCTGTATAATACACACTAGGGATTTTGACCATTAAATTTTGGGAAAAAGGCTTTGGTCGGTCTGAGGCTATAGTAGAAGACACTTGCCCAAGGTGCCACGCAGTGGGACTGAACCTGATTCCATGTGGTTGGGAAGGTGGCTTCATGCCACACAGCCATACCTGCGCCTATATACAGATGTATACATACACAATGTACATTGGATGTCTTTGTACCTAATACACTCTAGCTTCACCCATTCTTTGCTGCCAGTCATCACTCCCTCTCCCTCAGGCCACTCATTGTTAACATTCATCACTCATTCTTTCCACTGTCCACATCTGCTATTATCTGACCATCTGTACCCACCACTCCCATGCTCCAATCACTCTTGCTCCCTTCAACCACTCACTCTTGTTAACCTTTTTGTCATGGCTCTCTCTTCTAGTTGCCTTCTCGAATTGTGCTTTGAGCAACCAAACATGGCTTGGAGTAGTGTGGGCACTTTAATCTTATGGGACACTGCACCGTTTCTACTGGTGCCATTGAACAATGGACCCAGCATACTCAGTAGAGTGGTTGGTGAATGAGCAAAAACAGAAGGGTGAAGCTTCATACCACACAGCCACGCCTGTGCCTATATATATATGTATACACACACACACAATGTTGAAGGTGATCCAAGTGCATCTGTCACCTGAATGGTCAATTCTGAGACAAATTCAGTTCATCAAACTCTGAGGTATTCTTTTACTTGTTTCAGTCATTTGACGGTAGCCATGCTGGAGCACCAAGAAGGCGAAGAAAGGTGACTTCAGGACTTATTCTTTGTAAGCCTAGTACTCATTCGATCATATATTATATATATATATATTATATATATATATATATATATATATATAGGCACAAGAGTGGCTGTGTGGTAAGTAGCTTGCTAACCAACCACATGGTTCCGGGTTCAGTCCCACTGCGTGGCATCTTGGGCAAGTGTCTTCTGCTATAACCTCAGGCCGACCAAAGCCTTGTGAATGGATTTGGTAGACAGAAACTGAAAGAAGCCTGTTGTATATATGTGTATATATGTGTGTGTGTGTATTTTTCTTTTGTCACATGGTATTATTTTTGAAAAAAACGACTGCATAAATTTTTTAAAAGTTTTGGTTTATCTCTAATTATTGAAAACGAAACTTACTCTGTCAATTATTTAGATGTCAATTGCAACCTTACTAATGGGATACACGAACCTTATATTAAACCTAATTCTAACTTAGTATATATAAACTACTCTAGCAATCACCCCCGCTCAAATTAAAAAGTCACTAGTATGTAGCATTAGTCAGAGAATCTCTTATCTATCCTCAAACTGGGACATATTTAATAAGCATTGTGAAAGATATAATACGGCATAGCATAAGGCAGGCTACATGGGTAAAATTAGGTATATACCCAATAATAATCTTTTGAATCAAGGTGGATCTACTAATACAAACATAAATAAATTTCGAATGGACAATAATAACTGTAGGATAAAGAACAATAGTCTATACAAAAATATGTATGGCAATAATACTAGTTTTGGTACTCTTAGAGTTGTTGATCTTAGCTTAAATAACTTAGCACACAATATTGATATTAATAATATGAATAATAATAATGATATTATCTATGATAATAGAAAAACTTATTTACACCATAATAATAATAATAAAACCAATTTTAACAATGATTTTAGTCATAATCTTGGTAATATTAAACCTAGAGGGCATATGGGTTGGAAGAGGAACAAGGTTTTTGCCGACAATAAGAATTTGATAGGTAACCCACATAGTGATAATGATGCACTATGGCTGATAATCCCATATGCAATGCAAATTAAAATGAATATAGTTAGAATAATCCATAATTTATTGTACAAGCATTTTGTGAAGGGTAAGAATAAATTTTGTCAAATAATTAACAATAAAACTATTAGAATAGGGTACAGCCTTACTCACAATTTGGCCACCATCATTTCCTCCTTTAATAATAGAAAATTAGACCGCTTCTATAGTGATAGAAAGATAAATTTGGGTAGCAGAAATGTGCCTCTCTATAACCGGGGAGGCAATAAATCTAATAGTGCGAACATGAGCAACCCTCACGCTGGTTATAATAGTACTATCCCTGTAGTGACAAATATTAATTTGATTGATGATACTGCTATTCGCAGTAGTAATCCTAATGATTTGAATATTACTAATAATGTCAAACATGGACTCCCGTTAAATTTAGGATTAAGTAGTGGGAATGAGGGTAACACTATTAACAATAATAGGGATGTAGTGAATTGTGGAAAGGTTATATTTCCACAATCGGATAGTAACTGCAATTGCAGAAACAGAGATAAAAGTGTGTTCAATAATGAATGCCTGAGGAAAGGAGTGGTTTATCAATGCATTGTGAATACACAACATGATAGTAGGATGTATAATGGTGCGACTAAAAATAGTATGAAACAATGACTAAACTATCATAGATACACTTTTAAAAATAAAAATAGGATGAATTCTACGGGGCTAAGTACTTATATTTGGGAACTTAAGAGCAAGAATATAGATTTTGACTTAAATTTGAAAATACTCACTTCTGCACCAGTATATAATAATAGAAATAAAAAATGCTCTTTATGTATCAATGAAATTTTCTTCATCATCAAAGCTAGCCTACCCATTATCAATAACATTAATGAGCGAAATTTTTTTTGCCTTCACAGACTAGCGTAGACCTTCTCTAGATTTAAATAGCACCTAGTTTTCTATCAGTAATTTTTTAACATTTTTTATATAGGATTACGCTCTTAGGCATTATAATTTATAATTTTATATCTCCACATATGTGTTCTGTATTGATTGTTTTTGTCTCGGCTTGAAAATATATTGAAATATATATGTATATTCTGATATATACATGGTATTTTGATCATCATGGAATTTTCCATTGGTGTCAGGCATATACACACATCATATCTTAGGCTGTTGGTTTGGGACTTTGATATACGTAACTAGTTTGGGTCTATATTTGGTATACGGTGTTTACTTTTGGATAAGTATGTGTATATATATTTACTTATATTGTATGTGTATGTATATGTCAGTATGTATATGTATATATATATGTATATGTGTAGGTGTATGTGTTGGTCCACACATGCATGTGTATACTTATATGGGTATATGTGATTGTATATGTATATATATCTTACTTGTAAGTCTTCCCATGTATTTGTTTGGTAGTCTTAAATACTAAGTTCTCTATGTAAACATCTATATTTGTTCTTGTTTTTTTTTCTTATTTTTTTTTTTTGTTAGTTAGTGGCACCTATTAATTTATAATTAATTTATATCTTACATTTTATATTTAATAATAATTTATGTTAACATATAAATGTATTTGCGTAAATATGTTCTTCTGTTGTTTGGTTATGCATGAATGTATGTATATGCAAAGCTGTGGGCAGACATGTATATCTGTAATTTCGAACGTGTATGTGGGTATGTCCACATATGTTCATGTGTATATTTTTATATATATATATATTCATGGGTGGATATGTGTGTATATGTTTTTCATATATATAAATATATATGAGTGTGTATGTATGTGTATACAAATGTTAACGGATACAATTTGGTGTAGTTCCCCACACCTGTATATATATGGTTTCATCATCATCATCATCGTTTAACGTCCGTTCTCCATGCTAGCATGGGTTGGACGATTCGACCGGGGATCTGGGAAGCCAGAAGGCTGCACCAGGCTCCGGTCTTATCTGGCAATGTTTCTACAGCTGGATGCCCTTCCTAACGCCAACCACTCCATGAGTGTAGTGGGTGCTTTTTACGTGCCACCTGCACTGGTGCCAGGCGAGGCTGGCATCGACCACGGTCGGATTGGTGCATTTTACGTGCCACCTGCACGGAAGCCAGTCGAGGCAGCACTGGCTTCGGCCACGATTCGGATAGTGCTTTTTACGTGCCACTGACACTGGTGCCAGGCGAGGCTAGCATCGACCACGGTTGGATTGGTGCATTTTACATGCCACCTGCATGGAAGCCAGTCGAGGCGGCACTGGCATCGGCCACGATTCGGATAGTGCTTTTTACATATCTCCAGTCCAGAGGTCCTGGCATCTGCTGGGTGCCAGTCATAGGATTGGTTCAATTTCGATTCCGATTCCACTTGCCCCAACAGGTCTTCGCAAGCAAAGGGGGGTTGGCATAGGTGCCTGTCGTCGGATGAGGTTCGATATTGACTTCACTTGCCTCAACAGGTCTTTGTGTGTCCAAGGGAGGAAAGGCATGCATAAGTGGTTTTTGTATGTATATTGTAATTCTATCTGTATGTATATCTGCATACGTTTATATGTATATTCATGCTTTTATGGGTGATTTTGTGCTAGTGTATATATGTATATTGTGGTGTGCGGGTATGTGTGTGTATATATGTTGGTGCAGTTTTCCCATGCCTGTGCATGTTTATTAGCGGTGTGTGTGGGGGTGTACATGTGAGCGTATATATGTATATAGCTGTGTGCAGGTGTATGTGTGTGTGTATATATGTTGGCGCAGTTGTCTCATGCCTGTACATGTTTATTGGCGGAGGTTTGAGTGGGAACACATTTGAAAGTGTTATCTGGACGGTTTCGCAGCACTATGAATGTTTACAAAATATGCGGTGTAATTTTTAATTATGTATCTTATGCAAATAACGTACATCATCTTTGTATTGGTTATGGTAAAACCTGTGTATTGCCCATCTTTTTTGTATATTACGAATTACCCTTCCAACCCTTTCGGTGTATTAACATCTAATATTATCCTAATTTTATAATTCTTAATACTATTTTAGTTAACAGTATGTATATGTATGTATGTATCATCATCATCATCGTCGTTTAGCTGCTTTTGAGTATATGTGTTTGTTTACATATATATACATTTATGGATATATACGTGAGTAGTTATGTATGTAAGCATGTATGTGTGTATGTAAGCTTGTATTTCCTGTATTTTGGTTTATCCATGTATATATGTGTAAGCGCACATATACGTGTGTAAGTATTTCTTAATAAACCAACCGTAAGGAAGACAATTGAAATTCAAATGTGCCAGCCAATCGTATTGAGCTTTCGATCTTAAACTATTTCTAAACTTACTACTTAATATATATCACTGTCAAAAAAAACTCTGGCTAGGAATGCGTTTATATGCATATACACTTGTGGACTTTGCTATGATGTAAATCAATATTTTTCACTTTATATGTATTTGCTGATCTATAATGTTTTGCATTGTGCTGTATTATTATTATTATTGTTGCTGTTGCTATTATATTGCTATTCCAATATATTATGCTGTTGATGTATTCTACCTGATTTTTCCCACATAATATGTACTGTGAACCACGTGATGCACATATTGTTTTGCTGGTATTATTGTTATTAATAATAATAATAATAATATTAGTAGCAATGGTGGTCATGGTAATAGTAATGATGGTAATATTAATGGCATTTTGTAACTTAATATAATGAACTCTTGACTTTGTATATGTGCATTTGAATATAGATATGTGTATGTTTGTATATTGTAATATTCTAATATATTGATTTGACCAACTGTAACCTTGAATATAGAACATATGTATGTATATTGTTGTATATTATTATGCATATGTATATATATATATAGGAGCATGGGTATATGCACTCATATGTATGTGTATATTATATATTATGGGTATGTACCCACTCTTGTATGGGTGTACCTCCTCTGATATTCATATTTAGATTATACTTTATAATCTCTGAAGAGGCCTTGGGATATTTTTGTAAGTGTCTCATTTATAACCACATATAAACTTATCACACCTGGCTAATATGAGCATAATGAGATACCCATATCTACAAGGCTGAAACAGCTGTAAGATGTAGTTTATATTTATATTTATTTATATCCACTTATACATATTGTATCATATTACTCATTGATGTGCATGGCATTGTTTTGTTCTGTACTATTATGTTTGACCTTGATGTTCATATGTAGTGGGTTAATAAATTATGTGATTGGGTATTATCTGGTAATTGATTATTGATTAAGGTGTATTTCTCCATTTTCTTATTTTGTATTATATATATATATATATATATATATTATATATATATATATATATATGTATGTATGTATGTATGTATGTGTGTGTATGTATATGTTTGCATGTGTGTTTGCCCCCCCCCCCTCGCTTGATATCCGATGCCGGTGTGTTTACGTCCCCGTAACTTAGCGCTTCGGAAAGAGAGACCGATAGAGTAAGTACTAGACTTACAAAGAATAAGCCCTGGGGTCGATTTGCTCGATTAAAGGCGGTGCTCCAGCATGGCCGCAGTCAAATGACTGAAACAAATAAAAGAATAAAAGAACTTACTGTCAGTTTTGGCTCTGACAAAATTCTCCCATTCCTTAAACCATGCCATGCTGATGGCATAAATGATGCTGGGATCTTCTTCAGCTCGGAACTTGTTATGGAGCTGGTAATTAGATAAAGAAAAAAAAACAGTTTAAGAAAACATGTAAGAAATACATACATTGTAAGTTCAATTCACACCAACCTACTTTGTCTACGATTATCAAGAACAACTTTAGATTTGGGCATTGAGGCTTTTTACCCATCATCATAAATTGTCTCTCAGCTTCTCTCTTGTGTACAAGGTGCTATCAAAAAGCACCCGGACTAGTTCGGTAGCACACCAACAGATGGCAGCACATGGTTGCATGTGCAGTGAGAGCTAACAGTGACCGTCGTGTAGTAGTGCACTGAGTGACATCACTGTGTTTACTTCTCAAGTTACGAAATTTGTTTTTGCGATCACATGATGATGATGATGATGATATATGCTGTAGTCTGTCATTTTGTCATGGACAGGAACAAAGGCAGCTAGCTGGGCGAAATGCTTAGCGGTATTTTGTCTGCCATTACGTACTGGGTTCAAATTCTGCCGAGGTCGATTTGCCTTTCATCCTTTTGGGGTCGATAAATTAAGTACCAGTTACACACTGGGGTTGATGTAATCGACTTAATCTCTTTGTCTGTCCCCTCTATGTTTAGCCCCTTGTGGGCAATAAAGAAATAAGGAACGAAGAGCCAACGTGAAATTTTGCATTTAACTTGGGAAATCTGCTACAGAGAATTGAGCATGCTTGGGCATTGAGCACCCTTACAACAACAAGGCAATGGGTTGTATGCAATGTTTCGAGCAGCACGGGCACTTCAGTAGTGGAAGAGTGTCCCTGGAAGACAACAAGCAATCTGGAAGACCTGCCACCCCTGGAAATATGGTACTGTGCATCAAGAATTTGTACCCCGGGGCTAAACCATCAATTGAGATGTTTTGAAGTGTTTGGGGAAGGACATTCAGTGAAAAAATGAAATCAACCAAGAAAACATATTTTGGGTGGTTAGTTATATTTCTTATTTCTTTTTTGCCCACAAGGGGCTAAACATAGAGGGGACAAACAAGGACACACAAACGGATTAAGTCGATTACATCGACCCCAGTGCGTAACTGGTACTTAATTTATCAGCCCCGAAAGGATGAAAGGCAAAGTCGACCTCGGCGGAATTTGAACTCAGAACGTAAAGACAGACGAAAGACTGCTAAGCATTTCGCCCGGCTTGCTAATGTTTCTTATTTCTTTATTGCCCACAAGGGGCTAAACAGAGGGGACAAACAAGGACAGACAAAGCGATTAAGTCACATCGACCTCAGTGTGTAACTGCTACTTAATTTATCGGCCCTGGAAGGATGAAAGTCAACCTCGGCGGAATTTGAACTCAGAACGTAACGGCAGACGAAATACCACTAAGCATTTTGCCCGGTGCGCTAACGTTTCTACCAGCTCGCTGCCTTGTGGTTAGTTATGTTAGATGGAAGAAGTGATTGATGCAGGAAAATAACTATTTACCTTGACAAAGGAGGCTATTTCTTCATTTTGTCTGATCTTTAGTTTTTCCAGCTGAGCTTCACAAGTCTTGCAATGTATGAGGTGTGTACAGGCGGGACCACCACCAAATCTGAAATGAGAATGGAAACAAACCAATTAAGGAACTTCCACACCATCAACCTTTTCTATTAGACATAACAGCCAAATATCCTTCAAATGACACCATCCCTACTTCTTTAAAAACAGAAGTACACACTGGATAATGTATTCTTTGATACACAATGTCTGGATAGCTATGGTTGGAAATCTTTTATGATAGTTATGGTTTATCATCATCATCAATATTATAAGGACATATGGAGTAATACCAACATACCTGTCATGTAAATACTGCCAAACTGGTTGGCTCAGAAGAACCACAAGATTCTCAACATAACCAATTTTGGATGGAGGTACACCTACCAATTAAAAGGAAAAAAATATTGCTTTACATGATTTCTTTCTTTTTTTTTTTATGCTGGCATATTCTGGACATTTATTCCCATCAGAATCTCACCATTCAACACACTTGTTTTGTTATCAAGCTGGCAGAATTGTGAGCACGTTGGATAAAATAATTAGAGGGATTTCTTCTGGGTCTTTACGTTCTGCATTCAAATTCCACCGAGGTCAACTTTGCCTTTCATGCTTTCATTGTTGATAAAATAAGTCTCTTTTGAACACTGGGGTCAATGTAGACCTAGTGCAAAGACGAGTAGAATATGGGAACTGGTATTAAGGAAGGATACAAAAATATTAAGCTTATAATCCCTGAAATTTACTCTAAATTGCCCACAGATATATAGCATAGTGGTTAAGAGCGCAGGTTACTAACCCCAAGATTCTGAGTTCAATTCCTTGAATGAATAATAATATCAAAAAATTACCTTGGGAATGAGAACCCAGGTTTGGGTTCAAAATTCCACCAGGACACCTGATGAAGGCTGGAGAGCAAATAAGCCGAAACGTTGTGGTAAGAACAAACAAGATGAGGACACATCTGTCCAACACTAACTCTAATGTAAATGACTTACCCACTCCAACAAAATTTTGAAACCATTATTATTACATACACTGTTTACATTAGTCAGGGTGGTAGCCTCATCTTGATGGCTGCTTTTCACTAGATTTCAACTGTTTACACTCCAATCTTCTCCAGGTGTCTTGTGATTCATCTTAGTGCCTTGCCTAGGATTGAACTCAAAACCCATAGATGACTGCACTACATTATACAATTTCATCCACTAAGCCACACCTACAGGCAATGATTGAGTGGATTTTTGAGGCTTACAAACCTCCATTGATGTCTTATACCAGCG
This sequence comes from Octopus sinensis, assembly GCF_006345805.1. NCBI lineage: Eukaryota > Metazoa > Mollusca > Cephalopoda > Octopoda > Octopodidae > Octopus > Octopus sinensis. Next base: position 3,299,803 of record NC_043024.1, read on the forward strand.
CTTGTACAGACTGGATACTACAATTCTATATATAGAACTACTACTGTTGTTATTGTGTAGGCGCAATGGCCCAGTGGTTAGGGCAGCAGACTCGCAGTCATAGGATTGCAGATTCAATTCCCAGACTGGGAATTGTGAGTGTTTATTGAGCGAAAACACTTAAAGCTCTACAAGGCTCCACTAGGGGGTAGTGGTGAACTCTGCTGTACACTTTCACTATAACTTTCTCTCACTCTTTCTTCCTGTTTCTGTTGTACCTGTATTTCAAAGGGCCAACCTTGTTACACTCTGTGTCATGCTGAATCTCCCCAAAAACTACACTAAGGGTATACGTCTCTGTGGAGTGCTCAGCCACTTGCACATTAATTTCATGAGCAGGCTGTTCCATTGATCGGATCAACTGGAACCCACGTCGTCATAACCAACAGAATGCCACGATGTGAGCTAGCAGAATCGTTAGCATACCAGACAAAATAACACTAACTTCTGAGTTCAAATTCTGCAGAGGTCAACTTTGCCTCTCATATATTGATCATTATCAATGTGTTGAGTTTAGCATATTGGATTAGCAGAATTGCTGTATTTAGTCGTGGATCTTTATATTCTGAGCTCAAATATCACTGAGCTCAACTTTGTCTTTTAATCTTTCCATAGTTGATATAAAAGCAAGTCAAATACTGGGGTCATTTTCAGCTGTTCACTGGAAACCCCCAACTAAATCTCTGCCACTGGTCATTCTTGGAGCATCTATGAATGTTTTGGGCTTACTCTCTTCATTTAGACCAGGGATTCTCAACCATTTTTTAACTATGGACCTCTTTGAGTACTATTTTATTCTGGTGGACCCCTTTCATCATTTTATATTTAAAAACTAGTTTTATAGAAAATGCTTTCAAAATTCCTATTTTATTTTTCACACATTAACTTGTGTAGGTTGAACTATGTAAAATGTTAGAGAAAGAAATCCAGCTGTTTCTTGCAATACATACCAATACATACATCTAAAGCAAAATTTTCTTAAAGTACTATTGGGGATCTCCAATTTACTATTTTGTTTCATGGACCCCCAAAAATCTTATATGGACCCTGGTTGAGGATCACTGATTGTTGTTCCTTCTACATTTGTTTCCTTGTGTAAACATAGGGGACATTACTTTAGCAGAATTGGTAGAGCATCAGACAAAGATGTCTTTTAGTGTTTGTGCCCCCTGGTGTTTATAGTTTGAATCCTGCTTGGGTCAACTTTGCTTTTCATCCTTTTGGAGTGAATAAAATAAAATACCAGTCAAATTTTGCCAGAAGGGCAGCAGTTTTTTGGGGGAGGGGAGGAGTTGATTACATCAACCCCAGTGTTCAAATGGTACTTATTTTATTAATCCTGAAAAGAACGTAGTGACAGTAGAAATAACTGTTTCTTTACTACCCACAAGGGGCTAAACACAGAGAGGACACACAAGGACAGACAAACAGATTAAGTCGATTATATTGACCCCAGTGCATAACTGGTACTTATTTAATCGACCCCGAAAGAATGAAAAGCAAAGTCAATCTCGGCGGAATTTGAACTCAGAACGTAGTGGCAGACGAAATACCGCTAAGCATTTCGCCCAGCTTGCTGCAATTCAACATATTCATAATAACAAAAAGAATTCAATCAAGAAAACAGTTTAATTTCCACAGTGGACCCAGAACATTAAAGAGTTTCTATTTGATAACGATCCCCTATACATAACCAATGTTGACACACTCCTGACCAACTCAGGCATTTAAGCTAGAGTAAGCTATTTTATTCCCTTTAAGCATTCAGATTACTCTGTTAAACATGATGTTTATTTATTCACATTGTTTTGAATTAATCATGTATTATCTTGTATGTTTGTTTTTAGAATGGCATTGTAGGGTAGGTGTGTAGGGTTGGTTTGAACATAAAACAGGTTGAATATTTGGGCTGGATATAGCTAGTTTAAATGCTAAAGGGTTAAAAATCAAACCCATATGATCATATTAGGGTAGTTACCCCTATTTCCAGCTGTCCCTCATAAAAATGAAATATGAATATTAAAATCTGGCTTGTTATTTGCATTCATTTATGTATCTTAAGAGCCTACCTCGCTTTCATGCTCTTGCCTGCCAGGCATTCAGAGAAGCTCAGTCAGGGGCAGTGGTAACAAATGCTTGACCAATGCTTGGTCAATCTACTCCAAAGTCAAACATACCTGGCTATATTGAAACAACGGCCACCAAGAGCAGATGGCATAGGTTGAGATTTACAGAACAATAATTATAATAAAAAAATACATTTAAAAAACAAAAATTATTTAAAAAAAGCAAACAAAATAAAAATAAGCACTGAACTGACTGACCTCCATGAGAACAAAGAAAGTCCTGATTGGTGATTGGCCCCGGTTCAGCAAACGTATTAAATCGATTTATCCATTGTTTGGACACATAAAAATGTAATAAACTGGGCTGAAATGATATAAATTAAATAAATTTAAACCAAAGTGCTGAATTAGCTTTTGTTGGGGGGATCAGAGACAAAAGATAAAGGAGTTTCATAAAAAGGGAGAGTGAAGAAAGCAAACTTGCAGCTGTTATAGTTGTCATTCCTTCTGAGGGAGGGAGGGGAGCAGGGTTAGTTCCAGGTCAGCTATCATTGAGCAAATCAATGATCAAAGACATTCTAGCTATGAGCAACACCTCTTTCATTCACACACAGTGTATCAGGGATAATATTCTGCAATGTGTCCTTTTATTTTATATATATATTACTAACTTAAGGTGACCCACTACGCGCGGTTAAGAGTGTGGTTGTTACTTTCAGTTGCTTCCATTCTGTTTTTTATCACCACATTCTCCCTCTCTGTTTCTCTCTCACTTTCTCACTCTTCCTTTCTCTCGGACTCTCCTTTGCTTTCTCTTACTCTCTATCTTTATCTATCTATCTGTCTCCCATTTATAAACAACAAAAGATCTTGTGTAAGTTGAGAAAGAAAGTAGTTTGAAAGATCAATCATAAATATCAAAGCAGACAGCAAACACTAACATTTAAAAGAAATAGACGAACTTGCGAGCTGAAAAAAAAAATATTGGAAACCAAAGTTTGAAGGGATAGAATCTGAGGATAGTAGAGTCACCATGGCTGGCATTTCTTAACGATGGACAGCAATGTAGTGGCGGTTTAATGGCTGGTGTAAAATTTTGAACTTGATGTAAAAGAAAATTCCTAAACACCAAGTTTTGAAGTGATTCTTTCTCACGACACTAGACTCACCATGGCAAGCATTCAAAACTTCTTCATCATGGACGGCAACACATTGAAGATTTAAAGGCTGGCGCCAATTTTTTAGCTTCATGTAACAGAGAATTCCTAAACACCCGCTCCTGTAAATTTTAATCACCTTCCAGCCCCATTTAGACCCCTTTTCACATTTTGGTTAATATAACTCGATTTCATTCGGATCTACTCGGGCCACATTTTCTAAGATGAGGAATTTTGTCCTAGCGGTCATGCCTTTCATTTGAGGAAAAAAATAGTTGCCATGCAAACTCGCCAGCACTTTTAACATAGGTGTGCATATTTTCAGCTCAACCAACAACATAATGCACAAATAATATATATATATATATATATATATGTGTGTGTGTGCGTACGCATTATATATATACAAATGTATACAAATTATATATATACATAAAAAAATTTACTCTACGTCATAAGGTGTGAAGGGTGCCACGAAGACTACATAGGGCAAACGAGCCTTACCCTCAGAGAAAGAATGACAGTTCACTGACAACAACTGAGGGACCCCTCCACAAGACAGATACCACTAAGTGGACACTTAGACCTTTGTGCACACAATAAGTCCCCCAAATTCTTAGTCTTCCCACTATACCAATGCTCGGACAACACCACAGACCAAACACGAATAAATAGGGAAAGTAATCTTATTCAAAAATACAGACCACAACTAAACATACTCTAACATACCCCCTAGGCACACATCCAGAGCAAACACACAGACACGCGCAACGTATCATGCAAGCGGACACATGCACGCATCGGCACACATAGGGCGCACTAGCGGGCATTGACCACACACGCGCATGCATTATATATATGTATGTTATGTATGTGTGTGTGTGTGTGTGCGTGTGCATTGTGTGTGTGTATGTGTTTATGTGTGTGTTGTGTGTGTGTATGCATTGTATGTGTGTATATGTGAATGCATTGTTTGTGTGTGTGTGTGGTATGTATATATATATGTGTGTGTACGTTATATATATGTATTTTGTGTGTGTGTGTGTGTGTGTGTGCATTATATATATATATGTGTGTATATGTGAATATATATATATATATATATATATGTGAAAAAGTGCCACACCCTAGCGGTTGAGGGAACCTGTGGAAGAGGCAGACCCAGGAAAACCTGGGACGAGGTGGTGAAGCACGACCTTCGAACTTTAGGTCTCACTGAGGAAATGACTAGAGACCGAGACCTCTGGAAGTGTGCTGTGCGCGAGAAGACCCGGCAGGACAAGTGAGTCCACAACCCGTGGCCTTCTACATGTGATGGAGCCAGCCTACGTATGCATACCTTCCCTTCTTGGGACACAAAACTCTACTTGTGAAGACGTGTTGAGGCAAGTGAGGATCAGAATCGAAATCGATCAATGGAAATTGCGGATGTGCTACCAGTGCCGGTGGCATGTCGAAACTCTGCTTGTGAAGACCCATTGAGGCAAGTGAGGATCAGAATCGAAATCGATCAATGGAAATCGATCAATGGAAATTGCAGATGTGTTACCAGTGCCGGTGGCATGTAAGAGAACTTTCCGTTTCGCGACCGTTGCCAGCACCGCCCCGTTTCGTGTCCGTTGCCAGCCTCGCCTGGCCCTCGTGCCGGTGGCACATAAAAAGCACCATCCGTTCGTGGCCGTTTGCCAGCTCTGTCTGGCACCAGTGCGGGTGGCACGTAAAAAGCACCCACTACACTCACGGAGTGGTTGGCGTTAGGAAGGGCATCCAGCCGTAGAAACACTGCCAGATTTGACTGGGCCTGATGAAGCCTTCTGGCTTCACAGACCCCAGTAGAACCGTCCAACCCATGCTAGCATGGAAAACGGACGCTAAATGATGATGATGATGATGATGATATAAATACAGATATATACACTTTGTATATATACATTATATATACATATTTATATATAGAACACACACACACATAAATTAACCCAATAAATATCTGATTCATAATAATTTGTTCTCATGATTCTGTGGTGGTGGTGGTGGCGATGATAATTCTCTCTATGAATGCAGACAGATGTAGAGAGAGAGAGTGACAGCGCTGGCGAATGCGGCGGAGGAAAGATAGTAGACGCTGTGAAGCGACGTTATAGAGAGAAAGTGAAAGGAAAGGAGGAAAGAGAGATGGAGAAAGACAGGCAGATAAAAGAATGAGAGTAGACTTTCTCTATGAATGCAGACAAACGTAGAGAGAGAGAGAGAGAGAGAGCGCTGGTGAAGGCGGCGGAGGAAAGATAATAGACGCTGTGAAATGATGTTATAGAGAGAAAGTGAAAGGAAGGGAGGAAAGAGAGAGAGATAGAGAAAGACAGGCAGATAAAAGAATGAGCAGACTTGTCAAAGTGTGCGTTTTTTGCCCTAGTAATCCACACCTTTTAAGATACGGATTTCTAACCTAGCCACTCGCATCTTCACCTCATTTTACATGTCTCTGTAAATTTTGGAGTCAATCCGACAGGATCTAGTGGCCTTTAACCCGTTCCAATGCCAAAACCAGACAAACTTTTCGCATTTCAGAATTATATAGACTAGCTTAAGGTGACCCACTCTACGCGCGGGTGATGTTTTGGTTGTTGGACCAATGTATTAATGTAGCATTGTTTTAAAACGAAAGAGGCAATGCATTTATTTTAAAAAAAAAAAAGACAAACGTCTGCCAATGGGAAGACAGTTCATATTCGATTAGAGCACTCTGGGTATAATCATAAAATTGAAAAATGGAATTTTGGAGGCGAATATTGTCGAGGACTCTAAAAAAATAAAGTTTTTTAACCTGCAGGAAGATAGTTTAAACCAAAAAAGGCAGACTGTAAACTCACATCTGCAATAGTGTATGAAATTAGAATTCACACCCAGCTCAGTTTTGTAGAAAGTGTATCGCAATGTGAACGCATGGGTTGGGAGTTTGACTGACAGAGGTTATATGGTGACACATGCCAGTCCTTTCGACACCACCTAAACAATGGAACAGTGTATAAAATGTAATTAACAACTCATTCACTTTATGAATGTCTTATGTTGGCGAAGAAACAATAACTTGACAAAACCGTTCAATGGAGACGTAGAAGGAATCGGAAAATGAGGAATAAAGAGACAAATGAGTTGGATCAAATGTTTGCAAACATCTTAACCCAATCTTCTTTATGAACCATGTTCTTTTTAATGTCTTTATTTTCAAGAATGAAGTGATAATCAAGACGTGCAGAAGAAACGACAATCATACAGTGAGAGGGGTGGTGGAAGAAAGAGTAACAGACACTATCAAATGATGTTATAGAGAGAATGTGAAAGGAAGGGAGGAAAGAGAGAGGGACGGCGGAAGAAAAGGTCATATATGAAAGAGAGAAGACTTGTCAAAGTGTGTGTTTTTTGCCCTAGTAACCACACCTTTTAAGATAGGGATTTCTAACCTAGCCCACTCGCATCCTCACCTCATTTTACATGTCCCTGTAAATTTTGGAAGAAAGAGTAACAGAGAGACGGCAAAGCTGTCAAACGTAGTTATAGAAAGAAGGTGGAGGGAAGGGGGAAAAGAGGGAGAACGAGGAAGAAAAGGTGATATATGAAAGAGATGACTGAAAAATAAAATATTTTGAAGCCTAAAGATGATTTGGTTTACAATGAGAAAACGAATGAAATAGTTAAGAAGTAAATATTTAAAAACTGGAAAATTTTTCAAATTTACCAACAAATTTTTGTCAACGACGGTTGCCTTGAGCATACAAATAAATTCTTTAAATCTTTTATCCACGCAAAATAACATATCTTCTGATAAATAATATCTGTTATAATTATGCGGTGGTGGTGGAAGATAATAATTCACCTTTCTGATAGACCTGTGGTGGGAATATTTAAACTTTTGCGGCTGTCACGTTTCAAGAGAAAGTAATAATGAGTGAATGAGAATAACGACGAAGGGTTTAAAAAGCGTAAAAATATTTAATGCGGCAGAGGAAAGATAGTAGACACTATCAAACGACGTTATAGAGAGTAAGTGAGAGGAAGGGAGGAAAGAGAGAGGAGAGAGAGAGAGATGGAGGAAGACAGGCAGATAATAGAATTTCGATGGCAGCGGGGGAAAGATAATAGACGCTGTGAAACGACGTTATAGGGAGAAGGTAAGAGGTAGGGAGGAAAGAGAGAGAGATGGAGAAAGACAGACACATAAAAGAATGAGAGTAGACTTGTCAAAGTGTGCATTTTTGGCCCTAGTAACGACACCTTTTAAGATAGGAATTTCTAACCTAGCCCACTCTCATCCTCACCTCATTTTACATGTCCCTGTAAATTTTGGAGTCAATCTGACGGGATCTAGTGCCCTTCAACCCGTTCCTATGACAAAACTAGACAAACAAACTTTTTGCATTTCAGAATTATAATATATATATATATATATATATATATAATGGGAAGGTTTACGAAAATAAACAAAAGACGAAGGCAGGTGGAGTACAAACAAACAAATGTATTAGTATGGCGCTCAGGAATAGAAATAGAACAAGTCTTTTACGTTTCGAGCCTACGCTCTTCAACATAAAGATACACAGAGGAAAGATTTGGATGCTGTTTCTAGCAAGTAGAATGACCAAAAACAGGTCCTCTGAAGGTTTATTCCTGAGAGTTTTTTTTTTTATGTTTATATTTGTCCTTAATTTTCTTCTACTAGAACAAATCTGAAAAGAAACACACACACATATATATATATATATATATATAAATATATATATTGGTAAAAACAGTAAGATAACAAAAGAATGAAAGAGACCTCAATATTATGTAAATAGAGGAAATTTATGTGTAAAATAATGTGACAATTATTCGGTAGCCATGATAAAACTCTGAGTTTCAGATGCCGAGGTGGAAATCCACAACACCATCTCTTCGGTTATCTGGCCATCTGAAAAACGCTATGAAAAAAGACAGTTATACAAAGGGAAATTATTGTGTTATAGTCCGCTATTATATAAAAACGCTAATTCAATGACCGCCAATTAAAATAAGGTTAAAAGTTCATAGTAAACATGTAAGCATGCCTGCTCGTGCACCCATGTGCGTACGTATACATCACTATGAAAACGTATACATCTTCACTTGCATTTTTTACCAAGTGTATATGCATATATATACAAACTCATACACACACACACACCATAAAAGTTCATACATACGTCTACATATGCACAAACACAAGACATGGTTAAGGGTAACAATACAAAAAAAAAGCATAAGGAAGTATACAAACAGTAAACCATGTTCATATATGGACATACCCTTATGCATGCATGCATGCACACACACACACACACACGCGCGCGCCCATATATGTACATACCCGCACATGTTTATATACGCATACACACACACATGCACAAAAAGGATATACATACACCCCAAAAAAACTGGAAAAATTGTAAAAATACTGAGTAAAAACGTTTATATATATATATATATTCTTATGCCTGCACACACGCACACATTTATATACATAAATACCCGCCCACTCGTACATATTCACACATGTGTAAATGAATCCATATACACGTCTATATAGGTACAAGGAAAAATGCAGGATGGAAGGTAGAGTACAGAAAAAATTATTGTGTATAAATATAAAAATATATATATGAAAAACATAAAAGGTATAATGAGATAAAAAAAATTTTGCGTGGACATAATATAGAAAACAAGTTCTATCTGTAGTCTTGGGGGCACCAAAAACGTAACAAAAATTTGGTCACATATGGGCATGATCCGAAAAGTTCTGTCCTTGAGTTTAGACATGTAGCAGGGTCTAAACTGCTTTTCCAGATAAGCCATCTTTCTATGTTGCATAGACCGCACTTTCTGCTGTCGTTGGTGTAGGGCTTACATTTGGCTAAAATCTTCCAATGGATGTTGTAACTAACACCTTTATCTTTTAATGACCATATGTGATTGGATAATTTTGTTGCTTTCCTTTTGTCCCAGTGCCTAAAACTCAAAGTGTGGTTATTAAACCTGGCCTTGAAATTACCTCCTGTAAGGCCCACGTATTTCTTTGTCGAAACGGTGTCTTTAGTGGGTATAGAGTCCACGGTAGCTTCGTAGATGATGGTCTCAGACATGCAAGCTCCATTTAGTGGGCACAATTTTCCAGATAAGCCATCTTTCTATGTTGCATAGACCGCACTTTCTGCTGTCGTTGGTGTAGGGCTTACATTTGGCTAAAATCTTCCAATGGATGTTGTAACTAACACCTTTATCTTTTAATGACCATATGTGATTGGATAATTTTGTTGCTTTCCTTTTGTCCCAGTGCCTAAAACTCAAAGTGTGGTTATTGAACCTGGCCTTGAAATTACCTCCTGTAAGGCCCACGTATTTCTTCGTCGAAACGGTGTCTTTAGTGGGTATAGAGTCCACGGTAGCTTCGTAGATGATGGTCTCAGACATGCAAGCTCCATTTAGTGGGCACAATTTTTTATTCCTGCATGAACATCTGTTTTCGTGTTGTGTTTTTTGTGTGTTATGTGTGATTATATTTTTTAATTTGGTAGTTGAACTAAAACTAATTTTTAAATTGTGTTTATTGAAGAGCTTCCTGTAAGTATAGTTAACTGGAAAATGTCTATCTATCATTGAATTATTGTTTTTATATAAGTAGCAGACTATAACACAATAATTTCCCTTTGTATAACGGTCTTTTTTCATAGCGTTTTTCAGATGGCCAGATAACCGAAGAGATGGTGTTGTGGATTTCCACCTTGGCATCCGAAACTCAGAGTTTTATCTTGGCTACCGAATAATTGTCATATTATTTTACAGATATATATAAATATAAAAGAACACAAATAAGGTTCACTACAGCTGTTTCATACAGGTTTTTTTGCTGATGAATAAATTGACTGCATCATGATAGAAACCATTTCCTTCAGGTGAATTAAAAACTTGGTTCAGAAAATACCGAGATGTGGAATGTATGTGGACCCTCTTACTTTGGCAGATCCCTATGTTGTATCTGGAACTCACAGTAGATTGTGAAATTGCGTACCAGCCTGCATGTGTATATAATTTCATATACACGTATACTTATATGGTTGTGTGTAATGATTTGTTCATGTACATGTATAAGTGTTAACAGATGTCTGCATACGCATTGAAATGAATGTCAGTATACAGTATATACACAGCTGTGCTAATCTTGACTGACCATATGTCCTTCCTTTTAAAATACCTTGAATCAAATGAATCCTACAAAAGTTACAGGATGAAGTACTGAAGGACGACCTGGGAGCACTGAACTTATCAGATGAGATAACAAAGGACTGAGATACTAGGCACCCTGCTGTACTCAAAATGACCCATACTCCACAGTAGAAGTGTTAAGGCCACCCTGCCCCACCACTCCAGTGCAGTGGATTGGCCTGCAAGAATTCTGTGCTGGCACCACATAAAGAGCACTGCTAGTGCTGCATAGAAAGCACTCGGTTCACACTGTAAAATGGTTGGTGTTTGGAAGGGCATCCAGCAACAAAAACAATCCCGAAACAAGCTGTGCTGGTGCCATGCAACAAAGCACTAAGTTCACTCTGAAAGGTGGTTGGTGTTAGGAAGGGCATTCAGCCATGAAAACAAGGCTAAAACAGACAGTGAATCCTGGTACAGCTCTCCTGCTTGCCAGCCCTGGTCAAACCATCCAACCCACGCCAGCATGGACAACAGATGTTAAATGATGATGATTATATATATATATTATATATATATATATATATATGTATATGTATATTCTTTTATTTGTTTCAGTCATTTGACTGCGGCCATGCTGGAGCACTGCCTTTAGTTGAGTAAATCGACCCCAGGACATATTCTTTGTAAGACTAGTACTTATTCTATTGATCTCTCTTGCCAAACAACTAAGTTACGAAGACGTAAACATACCACCATTGGTTGTCAAGTGATGTTGGGGGAGACAAACACAGATACACAACCATATACATACGTATACATATATCGCCATGTTGATTCATTAGCTACTGCACGCATTTTTTTTCTCTCCTTCTTTCTGTGTTTTTCTCTCTCTGTGTATCTTTCTGTTGAAGAGCGTAGGCTCGAAACGTTAAAGACTTGTTTTATTTATATTTCCTGAGCGCCATACTAATACAATTGTTCGTTTGTTTTCCACCTGCCTTCGTCTTTTGTTTATTTTCATAAAGCTTCCCGTTATATATATATATATATATATACACGACAGGCTTCTTTCAGTTTCTGTCTACCAAATCCACTCATAAGGCTTTGGTCGACCCGAGGCTATAGTAGAAGACACTTGCCTAAGGTGCCACGCAGTATGACTGAACCCGGAACCATGTGGTTGGTAAGCAAGCTACTTACCACACACATTATACACACACACACGAAGGTGCATGGATCAGTGGTAATGGTGTTGCACTCACAATTTCAAGATCATGGGTTTAATTCTCAGACCGGGCATTGTGTTGTGTTCTTGAGCAAAGCACCTCATTTCCTGTTGCTCTGCGATCATTTTCTCATCTGACATGTGACACCCATTGCACCTGTACAGGTAATGTCGATTTCATGGGGTGGGGGATGACCTTGTGTCTACACAAACAAATCATCTGTGTAATAAGAAATAGTGGAACCCTCATATGTCATCTAACGACGGGAGGGTCCATCATATATATATATATATATATATATACACACACACATGCATACATATATATATCGTTTAGACATTGGAGTAGGATGTGATGCTCCAACCAGTTGGATCCCATCACACCATCCAACCAATGCTAACATGAAAAGCGACCATAAAGTGATGATAATGATGGTATGGGGTTGTGCCTATTGCAAAATGATCCAATGGCATTATACGTTTGCTTCAAGGAAGGTCCAGAATCGAAACAAAAACTTACTTCTCGCTCCTCCATCAAAGCCATTGCACTCTCTCTCATCGGTAACATATGTTCATTTTGTTTCCTGGTTGAAGGGAAGAAATACAGAAATAAATATCTGACATAAAAAAAACAAACAAATAAAAACAAAACAAGTAGAAAATGTTCTAAATTCAACCCCTGCTGACGTCAACTTGTTTGTCTTTCATCCTTCCTGAGGTTGAGAAAATAACTGTAACTAGTTGAAGCACAAAGTCAGCAATTTTGAAGGGATGGGGTTAGTCAATGCCGCCAACACCAGAGAGGTGAAAGGCAAAGTTTACCTGAGTAGAATTGAAATCAGAATATAAAGAATCATAATAACTACTACAAAATATTTCCATCTGATGCTCTACCATGTGGTTGAGAAGCAAGGTGTATATATATATATATGTTAATAAAATAGAACATATGCATATATATAAACATATATGTACGTACCTACCTCTACATGTACATATACACGCATATATGTGTACAGGACACCAAAAAGACGTCAAACACATAGAGAGACGAAACACATAGACACAAACCAAGGAACAAGACAAGCAAAAAAAAGAGAGATACAGGACAATAAGCACAACGAAAAATCCCCTTCTTCAGTCGCTAAGGTTTCATCTACTAAACGTTTCGAAGGATAAAAGCGAGACGTATACTTCGAAGAAAACTTCCTTCCCGCGAAAAGCAAATCAATTAAAATTCTGAGATCTTTTCGCAGAGGGGTAAAAAAAAAAAAAGGCAAGACGGTAACGACAGTACAAACATATAAACAGTAAAAAATATATATATAAACAGTGGAAAAATAAAAATATAACAGTGAGAGACAGGACAAGGAGAACAAGATAAGAAGGGCTGTTAACGCCAGACGAAAAAAGTATTGCAAACGCTGGATTATCGTGGACGACGAGAGAGAGAAAATGTGTCGACCAGTAGCCTTAGAAGGCGGGCGAGAAAAGACAGGATAGCAGTTACGACGGAAGTATCGTCGCAGATGGACGACGGGAATGGGGGAGGAGGAGCAAGAGGAAATATATATATATATATATATATGGAGGCACAATGGCCCAGTGGTTAGGGACACATGGTTTCGATTCCCAGACTGGGTGTTGTGAGTGTTTATTGAGCGAAAAACACCTAAAGCTCCACGAGGCTCCGGCAGGGGATGGTGGCGAACCCTGCTGTACTCTTTCACAACTTTTTCTCACACTTTCTTCCCGTTTCTGTTGTACCTGTATTTCAAAGGGCCAGCCTTGTCACACTTTGTGTCATGCTGAATGTCCCCAAGAACTATGTTAAGGATACACGTGTCTGTGGAGTGCTCAGACACTTGCACATTCATTTCACAAACTCGCTGTTCCATTGATCGGATCAACTGGAACCCTCGTCATCGTAAGCAACAGAGTGCCACTTACATACATACATATATATATATATATATATACATATATATATATATATAATATATATATATATATATATATTACAAGGGGTGTTGAAAAGTTCCTTGCTTTGGGTATAATAAAATACAGGAGGACCAGTTAATTATGATTTTATTCAACATATTCCCCTTTCAGATTCACACACATATTGCAGCAGTCGTTCAGTTTTTCTAAGCCCTGTAAATATACTTGGAAGGTTGGGCCTCCAACCAGGTCTTTCATGATACCCTTAAAGCCAGGAACTTTTCAGGACCCCTCATTTTTGTGTGTGTGTGTGTGTGTGTGTGTGTGACAGGCTTCTTTTAGTTTCTATGTACTAAATTACTTAATCACTCACAAGGCTTTGATTGGCCCAGAGCTATAGTAAAAAACATTTGCCTAAGATGCCATGCAGTGGGATAGAACTAGTGACATGTTTGGGACACAAGCTTCTTAAAAACCACACAGCTATGGCCACACCTGACATAGAATTGGTAGATGATATAAACATGGTGATAAAAACTGTCAAACCAGTGTTTTCATATACCTGTATGGTATATGTTCAACCCATGTTGTAGAGACACTCCCTTATTATTCACTATTGGTGATTTAGTGACACAGGAAGCCTTCAATGACCAAAGATGTTCCCAAGCTACACAATAATAATTAAATAAAAACTTTAATAACTGTGCTGTCCCAGATATGTGAATAAAGAAAGGAAGAATGAAAGTGGACTCACCTGTAAAAAAGAACATAGGCACTGGAACTAAGAACTTGTTGGAAGTCCACCTCTGTGACATATTGGTCATCAAACTCATACCATTGCTCATTTACATAATTCAGACAATATGCTGTATAATGGCCTCCTGGCAGAGAGACAGAGAGAGGATGAGAGGAGATATCAGAAACGTTTTATAGTACATTGTGTCTTAAGCGAATTAGTTATTAATTACCTCCCTTCTATACCAGTTGCACCAGAGAAAATTAAAGAAGTAGGTAGCTGGTATGAAGGTAGAGAAAGACAGTTAAGTGGAAAGACAGACAAACAGGTAGATGGAGAGACAGATTAGGTAAGTAGGTTGAGAGGTAAAGAGACTGACTGACTGACTGACTGACATACAAACAGGTGGACAGAGAGAGAGACACACACAGGTAGATAAAGAAAGGAGAAACATGGATAGATAGAGAGTAAGAGAGGCAGATGGAGGGATGGATAGGTGAGTGGAAAGAGAGACAGGCAGGTGGAGAGATGGATAGGTGAGTGAAAAAACAAACGGGCAGATGGAGGGATGGATAGGTGAGTGGAAAGAGAGACAGGCAGGTGGAGAGATGGACGGGTGAGTAGAAAAACAGACAAGCAGATGGAGAGATGAACAGGTGAGTGGAAAGAGAGACAAGCAGATGGAGAAATGGATAGGTGATTGGAAAGATGACAGGCAGATGGAGAGAGGTAGATAGCTCATCTGACAGAATTGTAGGTAGACAAAAAGTTACTGTTCACCCAAACGTTAGGATAAAATTTTCACAGAGAGTGACGAATTCCAGCACACACAAACACACGTTATCACAAAATCATATTACTTTGTCTTTGTTCTTACCTCCGGCAGTTCCATGGTGACATATCACAGACATTAGATCATAAGACGTAACTTCATCTTGACAATCTGGAAAGGCACGAAATATAAATTTTATTTCAATTTAAAATATATCAGTTGATGTTGAAAGTTAGACATTTTGCTTGGTTTGATAGTAAACAGCTTAAAAAATGAGCACTCTATCAACTGGCACATAAAAAGCACCGTTTGAGCATGATTATTACCAGCATCGCCTTACTGACACGTGAAAAAACATTCAAGTGAAGTCATTGCCAGTACCGCTGGAATGGTCTCCTGTGCAGGTGGCATGTGAAAAGAAACGCCATTTGAGCGTGGCCGTTGCCAGTACCACCTGACTGGCCCTCATGCTGGAGGTGTGTAAAAGCACCCACTACACTCTCGGAGTAGTTGGCATCAGGAAGGGCATCCAGCTGTGGAAACTCTGCCAGATCAAATTGGAGCCTGGTGCAGCCATCTGGTTCACCAGTCCTCAGTCAAATCGTCCAACCCATGCTAGCATGGAAAGTAGACGTTAAACGATGATGATGATGAGGTTCCAGCTGATCCAATCAACAGAACAGCCTGCATGTGAAATTAACATGTAAAGTGGTTGAGAACTACATTAAGGGTACTTGGGCACACGTTCCCTTAGTATCATTCTCAGGGAGATCCAGCATGACATAGCTGTTCCCTTTGAATTACTGGTACAACTCAATTTTGCCAGCAGAGTGAACTGGGGCAACATGAAATAAAGTGTCTTGCTCAAGGAGACAATGTGCCACCGAGTATTGAACTCACAACCTTACGATTGTGAGCCAAGTACCCTAACCACTAAGCCACTTGCCTTCAGTAAACAGTTTACAGTAAGTTCATTCCTGATCTCTCTCTCTCTCTCTCTCTCCAGACGGGTAGCCTTGTTCTCCCTCTACAGCAAGACACCTGTTTCTATCTTTCTCTTTACTCTTTTACTTGTTTGTCATTAGACTGTGGCCATGCTGGAGCATCGCCTTTAGTTGAGCAAATCGACCCCAGGACTTATTCTTTGCAAGCCTAGTACTTATTCTATCGGTCTCTTTTGCCGAACCGCTAGGTGACGAGGCTGTAAACACACCAGCATTGGTTGTCAAGCGATGCTAGGGGGACAAACACAGACGCAAACACACACACATATATATACGACAGGCTTCTTTCAGTTTCCATCCACTAAATCCAGTCACAAGGGTTTGGCCGGCCCGAGGCTATAGTAGAAGACACTTACCCAAGGTGCCATGCAGTGCGACTGAACCCAGAACCATGTGGTTCGTAAGCAAGCTACTTACCACACAGCCACTCCTACGCTTTTCTGTCTCACTATAAACTTTTTTTTTTATCTTACAAATACTTGGTGACCCTGTCAGTGCAGGTGCTACATAAAAAGCACTAAGTCCACTCTGCAGAGTGGCTGGTGTTAGGAAGGACATCCAGCTGTAAAAACCTTGCCAAAACTGACCTTGCCTGTGCTTGTGTCACATAAATAGCACTAAGTCCACTCTGCTGAGTGGCTAGTGTTAGGAAGGGCATCCAGCTGTAAAAATCCTGACAAAGCAGTCACAGAAGTCTGGTGCAGGCTTCTGTCTGGATGTTGTGAAACCATCCCACCCATGCTAGGATGGAAAGCAGACGTTAAACAATGATGATGATGTGAACTGGTATGGCCATATGATTAAAAAGTTTGTTTCACAACTGTAGGGATCCAGGTTTGATCCCATACTCACAGCACCTTGTATATATGCATCATCTACTGTAGCCTCGTGTTGACTAATGCCTTGTGAGTGAAATTTATAAAAGTATTGTTTAATTAGAAACACCATTGCTTACCTTTATAAACATTATAACTGATTGCTACATTATTTAATAAATTAACTGCAATACTTACCTTTATGAAGATATGGTTTCATGTTTAAACCTTCCAGCGGAAAAGAGACATATGTGTTAATCTTTGAAGAGTAAAATTCATGTCGGAATCTCTTCAAGTGAATACACAAGATCTGAAGAAAGAGAGGGAGAGGGGGGAAAATAAAAAAGGCAAAGAAATAGAAATAAATAAACAATCTCCAAAAAAAACATTTAACCCTTTAAGCACTCAGATTGCTCTAACAAATATAATGCTTATTTAGACACATTGTTTTGAATTAATCATGCATTATCTTGTAGCTTCGAGATTCCTCTAATGTGATAAGTTTATTTTTAGAATGACATTGTAGGAAAGGTGCAAGAGGCTGGATGTGGCCAATCTGAGCATAAAAACAGAATATTTTGGCTGGATATTACCTGTTTAAATGCCAAAGGGATTTAATGTGTACAGGATTACTGTTTGGTCTCTGGTCAACCCAATGATCAAATTGTTCCAGCTGTGGCCATCCCATCTTTCAGAGATGAGATTTAGAAAAATATTATTTTATGTGCCCTGATTTGTTTAAGAAAGGTGTGATTTGAGGGAAATTTGGTTGCTATTTCCAGCAGGTTGAGCATCTGAATAAGTATTCAGTTGCTCAATCTACAAAATTACTGACTTGTTAAATAAACATATAAGTGACTGAGTATTCTATAGATACCCATGTACTCAATGAAAATCACAGACTGAACCAGGGAACATTTGAGTCAAAGATACAATCTATCCGACAGGCTACCTCACGGTTTTTGCCTCCTCAATTTTATTCACAAAGATATAATATAAAAGACTGGCCCAAAGTACCACATAGTGAAACTGAACTTGGGACCTGGTGATTGTGAAGCAGTCACTTGGGCCTGCATCTAGCTTCTGCATAGAGGCTCCCATATTATCTATAGCTATAGAGAATATAGCTACAGTGATGGACTCCATATCAACATGGTCTGAGCACACTGTTATGGCCTGTAGCTAACAGAACAGCTTTGATGCAGTGATTCAGAGATCCATTAACCTTTTAGCATTCAGATTTCTGTTTAATGTATTCATCATCATCATTTAAAATGTCTGTTGTTCATGCTTGTATGGGTTGTACGGTTTGACCAGGGCTGGCAAACTGGAAAGCTGCACCAGACTCCAGTCTAATTTGGCATGGTTTCTACAGCTGGATGCCCTTCCTAATGCCAACCACTGTGTGTAATGGGTGCTTTCACATGCCACTAGTATCTGCCATGACTGTGATTTTACTTGGCTTGATCAGTCTTCTGCCAAAGATCTCGGTCATTTGTCATTGCCTCCATGAAGCCCAACACTCAAAAGGAGCTTTTCAAATGCCACCAGTATCAGCCACTTTGAACATGAAACATTTGGGCCAGATATGACCAGTTTAAATGCTAAAGGGTTAATTAATCAAGATATACCATGTTTCATTGAGAACAATACTGCACACTCCAACATGTAAGGGATTAGGCAGAACTAATGAGGGTACCTCAACTAGGTCACTCAACTTGCTAGAAATAGAAGCCAAACACACACTGTCATCCAAACAAAACGAACTGGATACATTGAATAACAACGTAACAAAATTTTAATTTGCTTGTTGTCTTTGGTCAATAAGTGTCATTTCCTATTTGCTCCTGTTTAGAAATCAAAGAAAATGGCTACTATTCCCTTCAAACTCTGCTTTTGTCACTTGAACATCAATGTTTTCAAACTGACCTATTTTCCATTACATTTCAGACAGATTTGGCACAGAGTTGCTGAAGCAGAAGTATCATTATAGCAAATATTCTGCTCAATACCACAGATTTGCTTGTCAGTTGCTTGACCTTAAACCACTTGAGCATGTCCCTTAGTGGCTGACAATATGTGCATCTCTAAATCACAAGCAGGAGTAGTGGCAGAGCATCACAGCCATGTGTTGAGAGAGATTCTTTGAGGTTTAAATAAATGCAACGAAAGCAAAGTTTGAAGGAAATATTAGCCATTTTTCATATTTTGTAAGGGGAAGCAAATAGGAAATAACAGTTGCTACCCAAGGACAAAAATCATGTTATACAGTGCAATGCAATCCTAGATACATAATCACTGTACTGACCAGACTGTCAGATTTTGTTATACATTACTGGTCACAGTGTGCTTCCAAAGTTTTCTGGTTTGCGCCATTCTTTTCCATCTTGGCCCAAATTGATTTACTAAATTGTCTTTCCATCATCATAGAGGCCTTCCAAGTGGTCTTTTTTGATCTCTTGGATATCACTTGGCAACTGTACAGATCCACCTGTAATCAGTGAACCATGTATTCGTATGTCCAGCCCAGTAGAACCTGTGCTTTTGGTATCCTGCAGTCATCTTATTCACTCTGTTCTTTAATTCGTTTTGGATATGCAATCTGAAAACTTAACACAGAGCCAAAGGGAGGTGGGAAACAATGAAATCAAAAAGGTAAAGGAACAGGTCTAATTGAGGCACACAGTGAATATGCTCAGAGATGGGGACAGTGAAATCTTGAGGAAAACAAGGGCTGGATGGAAACGCATTCACTTCAATAAAAAAAATGTGCTCAAAGCAAAGCTGGACTAGACTCCAATATATTTTGTCTCTTCAATAGTAACAGCCTACCTCTGCTCTTATATGCAGGTTAGTTGTGAGGTACTACATGGAGAAAAGAACATTGATTGGCTACAACGCAATGAGCCATGGAAAGATTCATGCTAACTACATTGTACCTGGAAAAAAAAAGATGGTCATGGCTGGAATGTCTTTGATTCTTGGTCTACATGGTCAGGGTAACCATACACACATAGACAAACACATGCATGCACGCGCGCACACACACGCACGCATGCACACACACACAGGTATGGAGGTGAGGGTATAAACTGAATCTAAAGAGTGCATACCTCTGGTAACCTAAGAACTTTTGAATATTTCATACCATTCCTCAACCTGAGATAAAAAATGGAAAGAAAAAAACTTTATTTAAACAGGCAAGAGAGAGAGAAAGAGATGAATGAAGTTCACATAAATGGTGGCAAGAGAAAGTAGGGTCTCTGCTGAAAGTTCAAATACATGAACTATTTTGTATGATTGATGAGGTGAAGGGATCAAACCTACACAGAATACATTCAATATCCGGACACTAGCAGATAACAACCCACCAAAGTTTTCAAATAGCAAAAATATATTAGAAAAGTTCTTTAATCAACATTTCTGATTATCATGAAATACAGAATCAGCTTCATTAGTTTCACATTTAACATGTTTGAAGAATGTATTTGACAGGTTGTTACCTGTTGCCTTTGGGTGAGTGGTTGTCTGTAAACTGATTTAACCAACCTTTCTAGAGGAGTATAAAGTTGGTCATCATCATCATTTTCCCCATGCTGGCATGGCTGTCTGTGTAGTCAAGAAGCTTGTTACCCAACCACATGGTTTCAGGTTCAGTCCCACTGCGTGGTACCTTGGGCAGGTGTCTTCTACTATAGCTTCGGGCCATCCAAAGCCTTGTGAGTGGATTTGATAGATGGAAACTATAAGAAGCCCATCAAGTGTATGTGTGGTTGTGTGTGTGCAAAAGAGTTTGTGTGCAAGAGCATATGTGCAAGAGCATGAGGTTGTGTGTACAAGAGCGTGAGAGTGTGTGTGTGTGTACAAGAGCGTGAGAGTGTGTGTGTGTGTGCAAGAGCAAGAGGGTGCATGTGTGAGAGAGAGCGCAAGTGTGTGTGTGTGTGTATGAGAGAGAGCGCAAGTGTGTGTGTGTGAGAGAGAGCGCAAGTGTGTGTGTGTGAGAGAGAGCGCAAGTGTGTGTGTGAGAGAGAGAGCGCAAGTGTGTGTGTGAGAGAGAGAGCGCAAGTGTGTGTGTGAGAGAGAGAGCGCAAGTGTGTGTGTGAGAGAGAGAGCGCAAGTGTGTGTGTGAGAGAGAGCGCAAGTGTGTGTGTGAGAGAGAGCGCAAGTGTGTGTGTGAGAGAGAGCGCAAGTGTGTGTGTGAGAGAGAGCGCAAGTGTGTGTGTGAGAGAGCGCAAGTGTATGTGTGTGTGTGAGAGAGCGCAAGTGTGTGTGTATGTGTGAGAGAGCGCAAGTGTGTGTGTGTGTGTGTGTGTGAGAGAGAGCAAGTGTGTGTGTGTGTGTGAGAGAGAGAGAGCAAGTGTGTGTGTGTGTGTGAGAGAGAGAGAGAGCAAGTGTGTGTGTGTGAGAGAGCGAAAGTGTGTGTGTGTGAGAGATCGAAAGTGTGTGTGTGTGTGTGTGTGTGTGTGTGAGAGAGAGTGCAAGTGTGTGTGTGAGAGAGAGAGCAAGTGTGTGTGTGAGAGAGAGAGCAAGTGTGTGTGTGAGAGAGCACAAGTGTACGTGTGTGTGTGTGTGTGTGTGTGTATGTGTGTGTGTGTGGTGTGTGTGAGAGTGCAACTGACGGAGTGCCATGAATATATTGGTGAGGCTGTGCAGCAAGGAGTTTGCTTCACCACCACATGGCTCTGAATTCAGTTCCAGTGTGTGGCACTTTAGGAAAGTGTGTATAACTGCCCCACCAACTAACAACACACACAGACACACACCTTGTGTATGTGTGCTCAATTTTCTTTGTGTGTGTGTGTGTGTCCTACCACCACTTGACAACTAGTAACTTAGCAGTTGGACAAAAGCGACTGGTGGAATGAGCTCCAGGCTTTACAGAAAAAATGAGTACTGGGGTTGAGTCTCTAAGATGGCGCTCCAGCATGGTTGCAGTCTAATGATTGAAACATGTCAAAAATAAAAGATAAGGCACTTTCAAAAAGTGCCATGCAGTAGGATGGAACCGAAAACACCATGGTTGCAGAGTGAATTCACTACACCACAACCATGCTTACAGCTAGGATGCACACATGTTAACCTAGTGACAGCAACCGCTGGATAGAGGGCTGCTCTGGTTATTTTTCTCCTCTCACTCCAAAACCTACAATATCTTTTCAACTCTAAGCACAAAGCTTGAAATTTGGTGGGAGGGGAGGCAGCTGATTAAATTGACCCCAGTATGCAACTGGTACTTAATTTATCAACCGTGAAAGGATGTTTAACTCAGAACATAAAGACGGACGAAATACCGTCAAAACCTAAACCATCTTCAAAGAAGCTTGACCTCAACTCTTTATTTCCACCAACAGACCAATTGTTAGATTCTAGCAAATGGTTAGCAAAAAGATGACTTGGGAAAAAGGAATATAGAAATATCATCATCATCATTTAACATCCACCTTCCATACTAGCACAAGTTGGATGGTTTAACAGGAGCTAGCCAGGTAGAAGCCTGTACCAGACTCCTGTGTCTGTTTTTGCAGGGTTTTTAGATAAATGCCCTTCCTAACACCAACCACCCAATGGAGTGGACAGTGCTTTTTACATGGCACAAACACAGGCGTGGTCAGTTTTGGCATGGGTTTTACAGCGGGATGCCCTTCCAAATGCCAACCACTTCACAGTGTGGACTGGATGCTTTTTACATGGCACCAGCACTGGCTGGGTCACTGAGTAACTTGCAAGGCAAAAATCCTTTGAGAGTTGGGGGAGGACATTGGAGGAGGTGATCTTGTGTCAGATATGTTTACAAATAAGGTGAGATTTCTCTACAGTTGGACGAATGTTCATAGAAGACTGAACAAATGAAACCTGCCTGTATGATGGTGATGCTCATAAGGGTTTGTGTGTGCATGTGTGTGATCCCCATCATTATTTAATGTCCGTTTTCCATGCTGGCATGGGTTGGACAGCTTGACAGGAACTGGCAAGACCAGGGGCTCCACACCAGGTTCCATAGTGTGATTTGGCATGGTTCCTATGGCTGGATGCCCTTCCTAATGCCAACCACTTTACTGAGTGTACTGAGTGCTTTTTACAGTGTGTGTGTGTACAATGAGCTTCTTTCAGCGAGTGATGACACTTTGGGTGAGAGAACATTTGTTTAAATTAATCCCCAGTATTTATATTATTTAGTATCAGGGCAGGGGAGAGGAGATACTTAATCGATTATATAAAACTCAGTACTCAGCTGGTACTTATTTTATCAACCAAGAAAGGATAAAAAGCAAAATCAACCTCAGACAAATTTGAACTCTGAATGTAGAGACCCAGAACTGCTGCTAAGCATTTTGTCCAGCATGCTAATGATTCTGCCAGCTCGCCGCCTTAATAATAATAGTAATCATAATCCTTTCTACTAAAGGCACAAAGCCTGTAATTTTGGGAGAGGGGACAAGTCAATTACATTGACCCCAGTGTTTCACTGGTACTTAATTCATTGACCCAGAAAGGATGAAAGGCAAAGTCAACCTCGGTGGAATTTGAACTCACCATGTAGCAATAGGTGAAATGTGGTAACGATTCTGCTAGCTTGCCACCTTCAATAATGATAATCCATTCTACTATAGGCACAAAGCCTGAAATTTGGGGGGAGGGGACCAGCCAATTTACATCAAATCCAGTGTTTCATTGATACTCGATTTATCGACCCCAAAAGAATGAAAAGCAAAGTCGACCCCAGCAGCATTTGAACTCAGAACGTAAAGACAGGCGAAATACTGCTTAAGCATTTTGCCCGGCATGCTAACGATTCTGCCAGCTCACCATCTTCAATAATAAATAGAAATTATTTGTAAAATGATAGAAAATTTTACATACTTTTTACATTTGTCACAGCTGTACATGTTGTCACCTTTTAGTTCATCAGCAGAGAAGAACGCAGAAAGACAGTCTTGTAATGTTATAGTTGGACCCATAATCCAGCTGGTAAATTAAGAATAAGATAAAATATAATAAATAGAAAAGCAAAAAAAATTTTTTAATTTAATAAACTGATAAATTTTAATTAACAATGCACTCCTGTATGTGCTGGTTGGTTATTTGACTTCTTGCATGCATGCAAGACATGAACCTTCAACCCTCACTGCAGGGATGGATACAGAGAAATATGCAGGCACTGGAGACAAGATGTTACCCCATCTCGGGCATCTTGGACATCACAAACATGCAGGTCTGTGAAACCATGCAGTGTCACATTAAGGCCCACAATGGTAACAAAAAAGACAGTATGGCCATGTAATGAGATCCAGAGGCCTTGTAAAGATCATTGTTTAAGGAACTGTGGAAGACAGAGGAGAAGATAGATGAGCAACACACAGGAATGAACAAAGAAATAAATCGGCACTCCATTGGTTATGATAAGGGATCCAGTTGATCTGATCAATGGAACAGTCTGCTTGTAAAATTAACATGTTAGCACTCCATGGGGAAAGTATGTATGTGGAGTGCTAACATGTTAATTTTACAAGCAGTCTGTACACTATGCTGGAGTGTACAGAGCCAAAACATAGTGGAAAGCAATGACCAAGATGAGGACATCAGTCTGACAAATACATAATAAAAAATTCCTCATATGAGAAATCCTGAATTGCAATAAAACTTACCTTTTGAGCCACATCAATATCGTAGTCACCCAACCCTGGTTTACTTCTCCACAAGCCCCACCTTTAGTGTTTGAACTTTGGTTGGCATGTAACATAAGTAAATGATCTTTACTGGGAATTGGCAGTGATAAGTCTTGAAATGTTTCTTTTGTGGTAGAAATCTGAGGCAAAAAAAAAAAAAAAAAAAGAACAGTAATAACGAAAACAATAATAATAATAATAATCCTTTCTACTAAAGGCACAAGGACTGAAATTTGGGGGAGGGGGACAGTCAATCACATCGACCCCAGTACTCAGATGGTACTTCATTTATCAACCTCGAAAGGATGAAAGGCAAAATCAATCTTGGTAGAATTTGAACTCAGAGTGTAGTGGCAGACTAAATATAACTAAACATTTTGCTCAGCGTGCTGATGATTCTTATTTCTTTACTGCCCACGAGGGGCTACACACAGAGGGGAAAAACAAGGACAGACAAACGGATTAAGTCGATTATATCGATCCCAGTGCCTAACTGGTACTTATTAAATCGACCCCGAAAGGATGAAAGGCAAAGTTGACCTCGGCAGAATTTCAACTCAGAATGTAGTGACAGATGAAATACTGCTAAGCATTTTGCCCAGCGTGCTAACGGTTCTGCCAGCTCACTGCCTTAATAATAATAATAATAATAATAATAATAATAATGGTTTCAAATTTGGCCACAAGGGCAGCAATTTTGGGGGCGGGGATGAGTCAATTGCAACTGATAATTTACTGACCCTGAAAGGACGAAAGGCAAAGTAGATATCAGCAGAATTTGAGCTCAGAAGATAGCGACAGGCAAAATACTGCTGACAACTCTGACAGGTCGCTGTCTTCAATAATAATAATAATAACAATAATAAGCCTTTCTACTGGAAGCACAAGGCCTCAAGTCGATTACATCTACCCCAGTGTGTAACTGGTACTTATTTAATTGACCCCCAAAAGCATGAAAGGTGAAGTGGACCTCAGCGGAATTTGAATTCAGAATGTAGCGTCAGGCAAAATACTGCTAAGCATTTCATCCAGCATGCTAATGATTCTGCCAGCTCACTACCTTTAATAATAATAATTTCCTTTCAATAACATAAAAACATTCGTGCACCTCTCCCACCAAAAATAGAAAAGGGTAAGCCAAACTGGGCAGGTATCTTCTTAAACTGCCTTAGGTCAACTCAAGCTCTGAGTGAAATTAAACAGAAACTTTGTGGAAGGTGGTCAGATCAACTGCTTCTGTTCTTGCATGGCCAGCTTAATTCCTTGCCCACTTCAACACCATCACTACCACCAGCTGGCCCTTGGGTGCTTTTAATAGATGCAACACTGTTCATAATCGTTCAGACTAAATCTCCAGTTTCTTTGTCCCTTTTACCATCCAGTTGTGGCTAGCTTCATCAAAAACAAAGGTCATCACTGTCAACCTTCCCACCAACCCTAACAAAGCCATCTTTTATTTTTTTCTTGTTGCAGTCATTAGACTATGGCCATGCTGGAGCACTGCCTTGAATTTTTTTTTAAGCCAAATGTATTGATCCCAGAACTTTCTTTTTAAACTTGGTAGTTATTTTATTGGTCAACACAGACACAAAGACACACACATACACGTGTGTGTGTATGTGTGTGTACGATGGGCTTCTTTACTCACAAGGCCTGAGACTGTAGAAGAAAACACTTGCCCAAAGTACCATGCAGTGGGCCTGAACACGGAACCATGTGGTTGGGGAGCAAGCTTCTTACCACACAGCCACACTTGCACCTATATAAAAGAAAAATAACAAATGTTTCCATTTTTTTAAAATTATCAACTTACTCGTTCACATGTCAAACACTGTACAGAACTCAGTAAACGTCCATCAAATATATCTGATATGACACTTTGATGTATTAGAGGTCGTTTGGCTGGAAAGAGAACAAAATAGAGAAAAAAAGGTAAACAGCATGTTTTAATAAGAAGTTGAGGAGGGTAACGTTAGGAAGACAGAAGATTTGGTGGTAGTGGAATTAGAAAATGGTAATTAAAACACTGGATTCTTGGTAGTAGCAAGTCACTTAATTCTACATTAGTTTTGGGCTTTAGTGATGAATACATTATTATTATTATCATAATAATAAAGGCGGCAAGCTGGACAAAATGCTTAGCGGTATTTCGCATGTCACTACATTCTGAGTTAAAATTACATCAAGGTCGACTTTGTACTACATGTTATTTCCATGGCACCAACACTAATAATGTTGCCCTGTAATACACAAAATTAAAGGACCCCCTTGATGGAGAGAGAATACGAGAGAGAGCGAGGTAGCTTTATGTTGAGAAGCTAAAGCAGTTAGAAGGGACAGGTGTAAGTTTGTTACTGTAGCCAGGATACATAGCTAGAGAGACTAATTGGAACAGAATCCAATTATTAGTTACCATATCTTCCAGCATACAAGTCAGTGTAGTATATAGTATCAACATGTAACATTTTGAATATTGTCATTATCGTTCCAAATCCTACTGCATTTCACATAGAATTTTTTGTCGTCCAAAGTTGCCTTGGTGTGTAAGTAGACTTATCTTTCTTGGCAGTAAATTTTGGTCTTATGCTGGAAAATGCAGTATTAAGCTTCTAGTATGGCCAGGAATAACACATCTGATAATGATCAAACTAACTGAAAAGTAGTCTGTTATTCTGTTACTTGTTACAGGGGATGTAAACACACCAACATCAGTTGTCAAGAGATGGTTGGAGGACAAACACACACACATAAACATATATATATATATATATATATATATATATATATATATATATATATATGTATATATATATAATATATGTGTGTGTTTATGACAAGCTTTTTTCAGTTCCCATCTACCAAATTCACAAGGCCATAGTAGAAGACATTTGCCCAAAGTGCTATACAGTGGGACTGAACCCGGAACTGTGTGGTCAGGAAGCAAGCTTCTTACCACACAGTCACACCTGCACCTGTCCACACAGCCACGCCTCTATTTGTAACTATTAAACATTTGCTGTTGTAAAAAGTGGGGCTAATGGTCAGAAAACTTTCCATCTTAATCCTTATTAAGAATAACAACAACTTAAAAACATGAATTTAACTTACATCTGTTATTTGTTGGTATTTTTGAGGTTTTGGGATTATTTTCAGTGTGGGATTGTTCTGATTTCACCTTCGCTGTCGACGCCGTTTTCGTTTTGGTCTCGCCATCACTGGGAATATCATGTAATTCAGAATTGGTGAATGCTTTGTTAGTGGTAGCCGCTGTGGTTTGTGCTGCTGCAGGGTCATCAGAAGGTTCAGATACTGTTCCGATTCCAGCTTCATTCTGTGATGATGTCTGTTTGTAGAGTAAATTCACTGTGTCTTTCATCTCCTTTGAGACCGTCACAAATTCCTTGTTGTCCGTCATTGATTCTATTTGGACGTTAAAGTCAGCGCCATCTTTACAGTTGGTTGAATGGTTCAAGACATTCTCATTACTGTCCATGTCATTATAACTACCTCCACCACCGCCAGTCACAACCTTGAAATTGGATTTTTTGCCACTCAACTGTGTCATTTCGCTGGTGTCACTGCTCTCGTCCCCCGACAAGTTGACCTCTGGTGTTCCCCCGCGTTCGCTGCAAGGCGCCGAATCACAAGTTTCATAGTCCGAGTGGCTACTTGACGAGTCAATCGATGACTGGCGTTCATGGCCATTGATGTAAGATTTCCCTGTCGCTTCATGGAGCAAAGGGTTTGAAGTCGAGGAGCAGATGGCAACCGAGTTCACCGAATTAGTGACTTCCATGTCAAACATTGGCTGTTTCAGTTCCTCGTGCAATTGATCCATGAAACATCGCAGGAATTCCTGAGTATCCTTTCAAACAGAAGTGAAAAACAATTAATTAATAAATAGCATGGACATTTTCCAATGCAGGTATATGAGTGAAAAGAGCGATATATGAGGTGGTGTGGGTATATAATGTGTACGGAAAGGAGGGTAGCTATGAGGAGGTACCAAGCAATCTGTGTGGAAGGGATTGATGGAAGAGGAAAACACGGGGAAATGATCTGAAGAGGCTGAGCTTCATAAAAGAGATGACAAAGGATTACAAGTGGTGTGATGCTATCTAACCTATGCAAGTAAGAAAAAATGGGTTGAAAATGGTGATGTAACAGTAACAACATCTCTTTTAGTGTGCTCACCATGTGTACACATATTTATAGTTTAGCCCAGTTGTACTTAACTGGAGTTCACATGACCCTTGCATTACCATATAAGATTTTGGTGTTAAAATTTATGTGCAATAAATGGGCTCTATTTCTACAATACATGAAATATATTAACAATTTTGTATAAAATTCTTAATATCTAATTATAAAAATACAATAGGATTTTTTAAAACATTGGATATGAGAGTCCAGTGGAGTAAAAAGGAATTGAAGGGGTTCATAGATGGTTGAGAACAACTGGTCTGGTCAATGAGCAAATTTCTATTGTGGTCATACATCTTGCTAGATATACAAGTCAAATCTTGCTCAAACCACACCTTACTATCATCATCGTTGTCACTTAACATCCCTTTTTCCATGCTAGCATGGGTTGCATTGTTCAACAGGAATTGATGAGCCTGAAGACTGCACCATGCACCAATGTCTGCTTTAGCATCATTTCTACAGCTAGATGCCCTTCCAAACATTTTAAAAATACACAATGGTCAGCATTGGATTGCCTGTGGCCATAAGCTAGCATCTGGATGAGATAATAATACAAAATCTAGAAAACAACTAACCTGTTGGGTGTATCCTTTGAACATGGGGTGAACAGATTTGATTCCATTTGCGATACCATTCGGAACGACATAGCTGGGCCTGCAACAGACAAGGTGAAGTGTTGGAATAATAATGGTTTCAAATTCCAGCACAAGGCCAGAAAAGGGGGCAAGTCAATTATATCAACCCTAGTGCTCCACTGGTACTTATTTTATTGACCCTGAAAGAATGAAAGGCATAGTAAGTCTTAGTGGGATTTGAACTCAGAACAAAGTTGGAAGAAATACCATTCAGCATTCCGCCTGGCATGCCAACAATTCTGCCAGTTCATAGTCTTAAGTATTGTAATAATCCTTTTTATTATAGGCACAAAGCCTGAAATTTTGGTGAAAGGGAGACAGTCAATTACATCGACCCCAGCACTTGACTAGTACTTAATTTGAACTCAGGATGTGAAGACAGACAAAATGCCACTAAGTATTTTGCCCAGTGTGCTAACTATTCTACCAACTCACCACCTTGATAATGGTAATAACAACAGTTAACAGTAGTGTTGGTGATGGTTGTCTGAACAGCAGCAGCTGTTGTGGTAGTAGCAATGATGGTAGTAGGCAGTGAGCTGGCAGAATCGTTAGCGCGCCAGGTAAAATGCTTAGCAGTATTTCATCTGCCGTTACATTCCGAGTCCAAATTCTGCGGAAGTCAACTTTACCTTCATCCTTTCGGGGTCAATTGAATAAGTACTAGTTATGCACTAGAGTTGATGTAATCGATTTAATCCCCATGTCTGTCCTAGTTTGTCCCCTCTATGTTTAGCCCCCACCCCCACCCTGAGGGCAATAAAGATATAAACAATGATGGTGGTGGTAGTAGTAGTAGAAGAAGACCTGATGCTGGCCTCAATAACGTGAACTTTCTTACTGTTTAGTGGGGCTAAGAAAAGGCAACATTCATCCTTTCTTCCAGGGCCACAGAGACAGTAAACAAAGAGAAAGAGAGAGATAGGAGGGGAGAAGACCTTACAAACTTAATGAGTCACTGCAGTAGAAAGCAGCAAATGATGCAGGTGTTCTTTACTCACAAGACCTATCACTCACTCACTTGCACATAAGTGTTCTTATCTATCAGTCCACCGACAGACAAATATACGCATTTATTCTCAGCCACCATACCACTCACAGACATAAGCATCCTGTCCACACTGTAAAGTGGTGGCCATTTGGAAGGGCATCCAGCTGTAAAAATTGTGCCAAAACTAACCTTGCCTGTGCTAGTGCCACGTAAAAAGCACTGAGTCCACTCTACAGAGTGGTAGGTGTTAGGAAGGGCATCCAGCCATAAAATCCTTGCCAAAACAGACACAGTAACCCAGGGTAGTTTTTCTACTTGGCCGACTCCTGTCAACTGTCCTACCCATACATGAATGGAAGATGATGTTAACCGATGATGATGATGATATATCATGGTATCAACCAGACTATTGGGTGTTATATATCACTGGTCACAGTGTACTTTGCATTGTTTTAGCTTTCAAATGATGCCACCCTGTTGGCTTGGCAAGCAAGGCAACAAAGCTCTTGACCGGAAGGCTATCTTGTTGCATGGTTACCCATTAACAGCTGAGTGGACTGGGGCAACGTGAAATGAAGTGTTTTGCTCAAGAACATGACACACTACCCAGACTGGGAATTGAATGCACGATCTAGTACGCACACACATATACACATGCATACTCATCCACTTTTGGCATATATAATCATCCTCGGCATTTAGTCCATGTTCCATACTTGCAATGGGTTGGATAGTTTGACAAAATCTGAAGGGTCCAAGAACTGCATTGTAGTCCAGTGTCTGCTTTGGAATGGTTTCCATGGTTGGATGCCCTTTCAAACACCAACCACTTTACAGAGAGTATTGGGTGCTTTTGTTGTGTCCCCAACACTAGTGAGGTTACCATGTAGCTCACATGTATACATGCATGTTCTCATACAACATGTAGCCTTGTCTAATTCTACTATAGATTCAGATACAAGGTAATCAGCATAGAGAAGCTCCCGTGTGCAACTAATTTTAAATTCCTCTCATAGGGCCAGGTGGACTGTGATAGACAAGTGTGGGAGATGAGAACTGAGCCTTGGTGAACTCCTACCTGCACACCAAATTTGTTGTTACACTTATTGATGACTTTCACCTTACTAACAGCATCCCTGTACATGACTTGTCCATTAACACCCCCCCACACACACACATACACACACATTTATTCTCAACCACTAAACTACTGGCATGTATAACTGCAGTATGTTGGAGCACCACCTTTAGTCAAACAAACTGATCCCAGGACTTATTTCTTGTAAGCCTAGTACTTATTCTATTAGTCTCTTTGGCTGAACTGCTAAGTTACAGGGACATAAACACACCAACATCAGTTGCCAAGCAATGGTGGTGGTGGACAAACACAGAAGGCACAAACATATATATATATACATATCTATAACAGTCTTCTTTCAGTCTCCATCAAACAAATCCACTCAAAATGCTTTGGTGCCATGCAGTAGAATTGAACCCAGAACCATGTAATTGGGGAAGCAAGCTCCTTACCACACAGCCACACCTGCACCTACAAGAGAAGCAACATGAAAGCAAAAAAGAAAATAGAAAACCTACCTTTTCTTGTGCCAAATTTCAGAGATAAGCCGCAGATAATGGCGTGATAGCATTGGATTTCTGTCAGGTCGTACAAAGCCATAACAGTCGAGGAAAAACCGGGTTAGAGGAGGACTGCAGAATGAAGACAATTTTAGGAGAATCATTCAACAGAAACTAAAGAATTAAAACAATATGAACAATTAAATATTTGGGGGAAGCTAGGTACCAAGAGTAGGTAGTTTATTGCAATAGGGGTATTATAAATAAGACTGGGCTTTACGGAAACAAAGTAGCTGAGTTCCTTTTGAGTATTGGGCCTCACGAAGGCAATGACCAAGATCTTTGGCGTTATGTCCTGCTTGAGAAGAAGACCCATCAAGCCGAGCAAAATCGCAGTCATGGCAGATACTGGTTTTACGCAAATTGGCACGTAAAAGCACCCAAGTGTCACACAAATGGCACACAAACGTACCCATTACACTCATGGAGTGGTTGGCATTAGGAAGTGCATCCAGCCATAGAAAACCATACCAAATCAGACTGGAGTCTGGTGCAGCCTTCCAGCGTGCCAACCCAGTCAAACTGTCCAACTCATGCCACATAGACAATGGACGTTAAATGATGATGATGACAATGAGTTCTTAGTTGGCTGATTATCCACAAGACTAATAACATGACCAGAGACATGGTCTCTTGATTTGCTCGATATACAAGCCGAATCTTCTTCAGATCACCCTTGAGAATTTAAATTAGCCAGACCAGGACAAAATGTTCTACCTATTTTATGTTTAAACTGGCAAGATTTTGCTTCTCACACCTAACCTACAATGCCAGTTATAAAAAGATAAAAAGTCACATCATCGAAATCGCATGGCTATGAGATAATGCAGGATAAAGCCAAAACGTTAATAAATAAGCATTACGTTTGACTGAGTAATCTGAATGTTAGATGGCTTAAATAATTCTAATTTTGGCACAAGGCCAGCAATTTTTAAGGGAGGGGTAATACTATCAACCCTTAATACCTGACAGTACTTATTTTATTGACCCTGAAAAAATGAAAGGCAAAGTAGACGTCAGAGGAATTGGAATGTAAAGAACCAAAAGAAATGCTGCCAAGCCATTTCTTAGATGCTCTAATGATTCTGCCAGCTCAGAATATCTTGTCCCTTTAGCATTCATATTACTTTGTCAAATGTAATGCTTACTGATTCACACTGTTTGGAATTAATCATGGAATTAATTATTTCTGAGCTTTGAGATCTTGATGTGATTGTTTATTTTTAGAACATTGTAGGGTAGGTGTGAGAGATTGGATCTAGCTGGTTTGAACATAAAACAGAATATTTGGGCCAGACATGGCTGGCTTAAATGCTAATGGATTAGATACTATGTTAAACAATAAAAGGATGATGTAGTCCGGCATACAGTGAAAACAAAAAGGATAGTCATGGATGGAATGCCTTTGATTATAGTTGTGTTCAATCAACATTGCCCTAGGAATAAACAGCAACAATAGATTTATATATTGGGAGGTAATATTTATCCCCACTTAAACATGGATGTTCTATCAGAGTAAACTTTACTGTGATACTTGTCAGAATTGAGATAAATCTCCACTACCTTCAGTGCCGAGAACACCAAGTCACAATTTCAGCCTTGTTTGGTCTTGTCAATGATGGACACTCAGCTGCTAGAGACAGTAGTGATTTATCTCCCCATCAATGATATATAGATTGACAGTGCTAGAACAGTCACTGGTGTTGTGATTAGTCAGTTAGCTTGACAAACACCATTCCTCTATGTGATCAGCTTGAAAAATTGTTAAGATATTAAGATATTTTAACATGAAACCAATCGTAGCCTTAATACACAAATAAATTTTATCCACCAACGTGGTGTTGAGCACTCAGTCTCATTGTTCAACATTTACATGTGTGTGTGTATATATATATATATATATGAGAGAGACAAATAGACAGAGACAGACAGACAAGACAGCAGGAGTAAAAGCCTTGACTGTCACACTGTCCAACATATAATTAATCAGAATATGTTAGGATTTGTTTTCATAGTTCAATCAGGAAATAAGGCGGTGCCTATGACACATTCCAGATTCTCTAAGATGGGAGGAAATGGAGGAAGTGTCCAGAAACCAAACACTTGGCCTCTAGCACTTGCAATAGAGCACATCCTACTAAAGGCATCCTTCACAAGTAAGCCATGGCAAGATTTTAACTCAGTACATGAAGTACCAGAACAGATACCACAAGGCATCATGCTTGATGCTTTACAGATTCTGTTAATCCACTGCCTTAGGCTGGTACTTCATTTATCAAGCCAGGGAGGATGGAAGCAAAGCGGACCTCAGACTACAAGAATCCTGGATAAATACTGCAAGGTATTTCATCTGACGCTCAACCACTTTCACCAATTTACCAATGTGCTGTATGGCCCTCAACCAGACTGAGGTATGCTATATCAGGAGCTTTGACTTGAAACTAGTCAGGTCTTAATTGGAACTACACCACAACACCATAACCAACAACTCAATTGCTTGATGTGCAAGAAGCAGCAGCTTAATCTCCCTTAATAACACCTTTTCCTATTTTTTTTATTAGATGGGACACATTACTTAAAATGGTCTTGGGTACACAGTACCTATTAAAAAGAAAAGAAAAAAGGAAAAAAAGAGATTAGCTGGCTATGGATAGAATGTCTTTTTTTTTCATTAGTCCATTTGATTAGGGCTCACCTGGAACAAAATAACAACAGTAGCAATAATGAGGTTTACAAAAGAGGTAACTGATGGAATAAAATAGCTTCTTACCAGTTTGATAAAGCTTGTAAAGCAGCATTCATATAACAACTGTTGCCCAAGTTCTGTAAACCTGTTAAACCTGATAACAGAGACGAGAGTAAGTTAACACAGTGTTGGTGTATATATTAAAAATATCTTGAAATACTAAAGAGTAAATTTATTCAAGAAAATCGCCATTGCCTTCAACTTGCAGCCTCCAGACGACTTTGGAATCTCATGCAACTTTTCTGGGCAGTCTCCTTGTTTAAGTTGGTGAATGCTGCCATAATCCTTGCCTTCAGTTTATGTTTGGTGTTACAAGGAGTTTTGTTGGTCTCTCACTCAAATGTGCCCCAGACATAATAGTCAAGGGGGCTGCAGTCTGGGGAGTTAGGTGGCCAGATGTTAGGAGTGATGTGGTCACAGAGATTGTCTGACAGCCATGACTGGGTTCTCCTGCTTGTGTGGCATGGTGCAGAATCCTGTTGGCAGACATAGGGTCTTCCAGCAGCCACCTTCTTGACCCAGGGCAGCACTACCTCCTCCAGGAACTTGATGTAGGCCTTCTTGTTGAGTCTGAAACCATGTGAGAAGATGAATGGAGGCATAATGTTACCATCACTAGTGATCATGCCAAACACCCTGATGTTGACAGGATGTTTGATTTTTATCACTCTCAGAACAAGTTTTGGGGACAATCTGTCCACACATTAACAGCCAAACACTGAAATGCTTGTATTGGAGCTCCTGGCGCAAATGCCAAGCAGTACAGCATGTCGATTCCAAATTTCTGGCAGAGTGAACTGCATCATAGATAGTGGTGTTTTTCTCACAGACAGTGCCTAACTGACCCTACTGTAATGCGTAGTCGACAAAAATCAACCAAAAATATAAAATGGCATCATTTTATCCATCACATCCTGTATGTGTGTGTGTGTGTGTATATATATATATATATATATATATATATACATACACATACATACATACATACATACATACATACACACACACACACATGCAAATACATACATAACTTAACAAGGGAGTCTCTAGATGGTCACTCGACATGTTACAAATAGCAATCAAAGCTTCCTCAAAGCACTACTGTAGGGACACATTGAACAATGTAGTCCTTGACAGACAATGGGATGCAATAGTGACGACTGAGCTAGAGCAAAACATTTAGTTACCTCTGGGTTTAATAGTATCATCATCCATATCAGACTCCGAGTCTTCGGGTTCAAATGCACTTCTCTGTGGTGAGCTGTCAGTTGAAACATCTTGGTGGTCTAGCATCTGGTATGGCCGGTCTAATATTCTGAATTAATAATAATAATAATAATAATAATAATAAATGCCCTGATGCAGTATCAGGCACTGGCTCTCGTGCCTTCTGATCTTAAGTAATTGAAAGTGTTATCATGTACATTGTTTTGTCTTGGTATAAAAGATGGGTGAGCTGGCAGAAACATTAGCACGCCGGGCGAAATGCTTAGCGGTATTTCGTCTGCGTTACGTTATGAGTTCAAATTCCGCCAAGGTCGACTTTGCCTTTCATCCTTTCGGGGTCGATAAATTAAGTACCAGTTACGCACTGGGGTCGATGTAATTGACTTAATACCTATGTCTGTCCTTGTTTGTCCCCTCTATGTTTAGCCCCTTGTGAGTAATAAAGAAATAGGTATAAAAGATGGGCTACAGTAAATATTCTGTTCAATACCACAGATTTGCTTGTCAGTTGGTTGACCGTAACCAGTTGAGCATGTTCCTTAGTGGCTGACAATATGTGCACCCCTGATCATGAGCAGAAGTAGTGGGGGAGCATCATAGCCATGTGCTGAGAGGGATTCTTAGGGGTTTGGATAATTCAACTCTGGAAACATCTTTAAACAACTCTTATTCAGGGACCTTTTGAGCAGGATGGGCTACTTGACCTGAGGGAAATTCTAACTGGGCCTCACCTGCAAGGTTATGCGCTGGTTATCTCGATATGAGATCACCATGTCACACACATATGGTTGTGATGCGTGTGATTAGTGTACACTTATCAGATGGGTAGTCATGATGGGAATACTAGGCTCTGTATATATTACCCCAGTGTCATTTTAATGGCATGCACTGTTCTCTCACTCAATAATAACAGTAATATTAGTTGAGGGAGATAGTTGAAACCATTGACCCTAGTAAATGACTGGTAATTTATGTGTGCATGTGTGCGCAGACATGGCTGCATAGTTAAGAAGCGTGTTTTGGGATTGATTTATATGACTAAGCCTCCAAGGTAGTGCTCCAGCATGGCTGCTGGCCGATGACTAAAATGAGTCATATAAAAGTTGTGTGTGTGTTTGCATGACTGTGGTAAGAAGCTTGCTTCCCAACCACATGGTTCCAGGTTCAATCCCACTGCAAGGCACCTTGAGCAAGCTTCTTACCATACAGCCACACCAATCCTGTTTTTTTCCCAACTTTGACCCTCCATAAATCCTAAATGTTATTTTAGAATTTATGGGAGCAACTGTCCTTGAAGACTCATATTGTCATTGAATACTTGAAATGAGGAGTAGACAGACAGCCAACAACTAATGAAGGGTCATTTCTCTGTGTTTACTTGTCCTGTTTTTACATATTTCATGTTGTTTGCACAGTTGGTGACATCCTGTACCCATATATCCATATCACCGTGATCACTGTGACAGACCAGGCTATCAGATGTTGCTACACATTGCTGGTCACAATGCGCTTCGCATTGTTTTAGCCTTCAAATCATGCCATCCCGCTAACTAAGCAAGCAGGCCAACAGAAGAAAGAGTGAGAGAAAGTTGTGGTGAAAGAGTACAGCAGGGATCGTCACTACCCACTGCCGGAGCCTCGTGGAGCTTTAGGTGTTTTCGCTCAATAAACACTCACAATGCCTGGTCTGGGAATCAAAACCACGATCCTACAACCACAAGTCCACTGCCCTAACCACTGGGCCATTGCGCCTCCACTATATATGCATATATATGCATACATATATATTTATATATATGCGCACATATACATTTATATATATGCGCACATATACACACAACAGTAAACGACATGGTTTAATAAAAAAGACCAGTAATAGTAAAGTTATATTTCATATTATTGTGACTTCTAATCAATCATAGACAAGAGAACAAATATTACAAGGTAAACATTATTATTGTTGCCATTTTGTCATGGAGCAAGGACAAATCAAGTTAGAATAATCTAGAACTGTTTCTTTAGCATTGTTTTCTTCTTTTTGTATATTTCCTCACCTTCACGATACTCTCTTCCCCCTCTGACCTACGATAAGAAAGCTTGTTTGCACAACATACTGTATTATTGCATAACATTAACACCAACCTTATATTAATTAAACATTGGCATCATTAAAATGAATATTAAAGAAAATAAATTAGGTAAAAAGAAAACAAAAAAATGGTGAATAATAAAATTATTTTTCGACCTTTAAAAAAAAAAATCCCACTGGAATTCCGCAACTTCCTCCTGGAATCTTGGTATGTGTCCCAGATTAATAATTGTGGGAGATATCAATGTGACTGGTTGGTGTTCTGATGCAGAAAAACTGTACCAGTCACACAGTTATGCACAAAGGTGAAGTCAAGCATGCACACACATACTATCACAAAGAGTCAGTCTCTCTCCCTCACTCTCTCTCTCAAACACACACTATCACAAAGCATCACACACACTCAGACACATCATTGCAGAGTTATTCACATACACACATATCA
Organism: Octopus sinensis; assembly: GCF_006345805.1. NCBI lineage: Eukaryota > Metazoa > Mollusca > Cephalopoda > Octopoda > Octopodidae > Octopus > Octopus sinensis. The sequence continues at coordinate 3,338,420 of NC_043024.1, forward strand.
TCATAAAGTTCCTCTCACTCACTCACACAATCACAAAGTGGCACAGTCACGCACTCCACTTTCACAGTGATCATCACTTTCTGAGTTCAAATCTTGCTCAGGTCAACTCCGCTGTTCATCCTTTTAGGGTCAATAAAATTAAAGTACCAGTTAACTACTGGGGCCATTGTAATTAACTAGTCTCCTCTCCCAAGGATTATTATTAAAAAGATAGTTAGTTGGCAGAATCATTAGTCTGCCAGGCAAAACGCTTCACACCCATCTTAACATTCAATGGAACCTGGGCAGCTCTCCAACCATGCCAGTATAGAGATCAGACGGTAGAAGATGATGCAGATGTAAACATTGCACAACATCATGGTTACACTGATGTTCTAGTAATCAGTGTAACCATGAGCTAAATATACAATTATCTGGTATAAAGCATAGCATATGTCCATTAGTGCAGACAATGTAAAATAACTTATTATACACTAAAATTATTATTATATGCTGAAGGCTGTGAAACAGTCATAATCCTAACAATGACAAGTATTTAAATAAATATATTCACCATTCATACCTCCAATTTTATAGCTTTAATATATACACACACACACATATAGTTGAAATTTACAGAAAAACAAAAGACGATGACAGGTGTATGGACAACAAGCAGGTGTATTAGTTTCAAGTTTGGTAAAGTGAGAAAGCCCTTTAGGTTTCGAGCCTACGCTCTTAAACAGAAAGGAATATTAAGAAATAAACAGAGAGAGAATGAATATATATATATATATATATATATAATATATATATATATATATATATAGGTGTAGGCATGGTTGTGTGGTAAGAAGCATGCTTCCCACCCACATGGTACAATGTTCAGTCCCACTGCATGGTACCTTGGGCAAGTGTCTATTACTATAGCCTTCGGTTGATCAAAGCCTTGTGAGTGGATTTGGTAGATGTAAACTGAAAGAAGCCACTTGTATGTGTGTGTGTTTGTCCCCACTGCCCACCACCATCACTTGACAACTAGTGTTGGTGTGTTTATGTCCCTGTAACTTAGCAGTTCAGCAAAATAGACAGAATAAGTACCGGCTTACAAAGAAAAAGTCCCGGGGTTGATTTCTTCAACTAAAACCCTTTAAGGCAGTGCTCCAGCATGGCTAGTCAAAGTAACGGAAACAAGTAAAAGAATAAAAGAATATATAGTACATCTTGTATGTTCAGTTGGATGTACAACTGCTCCTGTTGAGTTTGAAGCTCCACAAGATGACCATTGTTTGGTCTGCTTCAAGTATGGAGTCATGTAACTACTATATTTAGTAGTATTTCTAGTTATGACACAAAGAGTAAATTCAGGAGAAATTATGATAAATACAAGTGAACATCCTTTGTTCCCTACACATGTTTCACCATTGTGGTTGTTTGGAACTTTGCATTGAATGTTCCCAGTAAAATTTGATGCTTAACCACAATGGATCGTCGTCATCAGGGAAACATTTTATTGCATTGTTACAGAGGTCAAATGTCTATTGTCTGCCTCTAGATGTGTGTGTGTGTGTGTTGATGTTTGTTTTCGTGTTTATTGATAATAAAAAAATTTTACATTAACCTGAAGAGTTACTATTCTTTTACTTGTTTCAGTCATTTGACTACAGCCATGCTGGAGCACCGCCTTTAGTCGAGCAAATTGACCCCAGGACTTATTCTTTGTAAGCCTAGTACTTATTCTATCGGTCTCTTTTGCCAAACCGCTAAGTTATGGGGATGTAAACACACCAACATTGGTTGTCAAGCGATGGTGGGGGGACAAACAGTCACACAAACACATGCAAACACACACACATACATATATACGACGGGCTTCTTTCAGTTTCCGTCTACCAAATCCACTCACAAGGCTTTGGTCAGCCCAAGGCCATAGTAGTAGTAGACACTTGCCCAAGGTGCCGCACAGTGGGACTATACATCTGTAGAATACAAGATGATTCTTAAACAAGAACATTGTTGACAGTGACTTTGAAGTCTTGGCCAGTTAAGCCATTGTCGGATGATGGCTTAACTGGTCTAAACTTTAAAGTCACTATCAACATTATTCTTGTTTAAGAGTAGACACACACATACACACTACAACTACCTAGTCACTGTATTATGACACCAGGTAACAGAATATTCCACAGACATCTGTACCCTTAACATTATCCAAGGGTAGAATAAGTATGACCAGAAACATCCACATCCACCCACAAATACCTCCTCACTGATTTGGCTTAACCGGCCAAAACTTCAAAGCCACTGTCAACAATATTCTTGGTTAAGAATGCATATAGATACACAAACTGGCCGAGTATTCCACAAATACTTCTATCCTGAACACAATCCCGCAAACATACTAAACAAGTGACAAGGTCAGGCTTACGAATTACAAGTACAACCTATTCAACAAAACATACACACACAATGTTAAAGAAAATACATAGAAACACAGAATTCTACACAAAAAAAATCCGAAGGCACTTACTGTAATGGTGGGCTGTTATGATCCAAAACTTCATTTTCACAAGAGTAACACCAAATTCTCATGGTAGTCAAGTTGATAGTCAGACAGTGATTGTGTTCCTAAATATAAACATATAGACGTCATGTACATATATTAGCATCGAAATTGGTCCAGCCATCAGCATCTTATCTATGAAACTACATGTAAATAACACACCTTCCAACCTACGTAAAGCTTCCCACGTGATACATATACACGTTTGTATTTAAAATGTGAGGAAAAGTACTTGACACGCACATATATCATCATCATCATCATTTAGCGTCTTTGCAGGGGTGGCTGTGCGGTTAGGAAGTTTGCTTCCCAACCATAATTTCAAGTTCAGTCCCACTGCATAGCAACTTGGGCAAATGTCTTCTACTATAGCCCAAGACTGACCACTGCCTTGTGAGTGAATTTGGTAGACATAAACTGAAAGAAGACCAATGTTTGTCTGTGAATGTTTGTGTTTCCTTGTTTTGATATTGTGATAGCTGTAAAATGATTTCCACTGTCATCCAAACAGTGCCATTCGTTTCCAATATTCCGCGGAAACATCAGGTCACGGGGAAATATTACCTTACTTGGAAACAGGTGGTAAGAAAGGCATCAGGCCATAGAAAATCTGTCTCAGTAAAAGCTTCACTTGAGCCATGCAAGCATGAAAAAGTGGATGTGAAAATGATGACAATGACATCAATGCTATGATAACTCAGACTTTAGTAAATATCTTAAGAGTGCAGATATGGCTCCATGTTTAAGAAGTCCGCTTTGTAATCACTTGGCTCTAGGTTCAAACCCCCATACTGGGTACTACTTTTAAGTGTTTAACTGATTATATTGACCCTAAGAACATATTTCAGTAGGTACTAATTCAGAGAGCAGACAACTGATGGTGGTACAGAGGCAGTGATAGCAAGAGACCATTGCTAAATAAACTAAAGGGAAGACAAGTCTCAGTTGTGTTTTAAAAAGAATTATGGCAGCGATACGAAGGTGATAAGAGCAGCTTTAATAAGCTGAACTGGGAAACGAAATTAGAGTAAAATAAATAAATAAAAATACTAATTAGAGCTTGTTTTCTTTCTCTAAACATTGTGTGTGTGTGACTCTGCATTAAAATTACTTTTAAATAAAAGCATACCTATTCCCCACCACACCTTTGCCGCCTCCTCCACCTCCTAGTACACTCAAGTACCATCAACAATGGGTAACGTAATAGTAGTTGTGTTGATGGCAATGACGGTTGCTGTGTAGCCCCTGATTGAGGAGTCCCATGGTATGTAGCTAGTTGACACATTCTTTAGAACCGTTTTCCTAATTTCATTAGGTCTCCCCCGCTTCGCCCCAGTTTAGGACCATTGCTGCACACTTTAGCATGCATCATATAGGATGCAGTATGACAATGTGAACACCTTGCACTTGACCGTCCTGTGAATTCCTGCAAACCTATAGATCACAGTACTGGCTACAGAAGAGGTTTGCAAAACGAGCTGAGAGTGCAGTAATGTGTAAAGAAGTTCCCATCTCTAACTGTGGAAGGAACCTGTGGAAGTGGTCAACCCAGGAAAACGTAGGATGTTGAGTCTCACAGAAGTGATGACAAGTGATTTGAGACTTTTGGCGAGTTGCTGTGCTTTAGAAGACACATCAAGCTAAGTGAAATAGTTGTGGTCAGTGCTAGTGACATTTAAAGGGCACTTGTGTCGGAGGCATGAAAAGGCAGCTGACAAGCAAAAGAAAGAACACAAAAACAAATGTAGTGTGCAAAAAAAGGAAACGGTGACAGTATGGACACATAAAGTGTATGGAGGAAGATAGTTGGGTAAAGAAGTGCTGGGCAATCTGAGTGTAAGGAACCCACAAGAAAGGAAGACCAAGGAAGACATGGGAAGAAATATGAAGACTGGTCTAAAGAAGGCAAGCCTTACAACTGAGATAACAAAAGACAAGTGACAGGATGGTGTCAGGGAGAAGCATGAAAAGAGGGAAGTAAAAATGATGAAATGTGCAATTTGAAGGAGATCTGGTCGAAATTTCTAGCAAGTCAAACAACCATTTGGAACAGTGGTTCTTGACTATTTTTTTTTACATGTGGGCCCTTCTGATTACTATAGCTATTACAATAGCTATACCAATAGCTATTCGGTATTTAAAATCTTGTTTAACAGATGCTTCTTTCAAAATTTCTATTTTGTTTTTCACACATTCACTTGTATAGGTTTGCAACAGCACTCTCTAAGAAGACATGTCTCAGGAGATGGAAACATAAACTATATAAAACATCGACCTTTCAGTGTTTAAACTGGCCATATCTAGCTCAAATATTCCAACTGTTTTACGTTCAAACTGGCATGATTCAGTCCTTTACACCTACTCTACAAAATCATGCTGAAAGCAAATAAGTGCACCATCAAAATTTCAAAGCTACAAGATATGCAGGATTACTTCGAAGCAATATGAAGAAATAAGTATTACATTTGACAGAGTAATCTGAACACTAAAGGGTTAAAGAACCCTAGCTGTTTCTTGCAATAAATACATGTAGAGCCAATTTTTATTTCCATATACCCTTAAAATACTACTGAGGACCCAATTTATGATTTTGCTTACACAGACACCCAAAAACTTTATATGGATCTCAGGGGTCACATGGACCCTGATTGAGGAACCACTGATGCAGAGGTTCCCTTGTTAGCACCAATAGTTGCTATTGTAGTCACACTAGGATTCTCAATTTTTTGAAGGGATAAATGATTGACCCCGATACATCCATGTACAACAAGTAGTAGCAGCAGTAGTTACAGTGACTGTACTAAGATTTCCAATATTGAATTCAAATTTTGGCACAAGGCCAGCACATTTCGGGTAGGGGTTAAGTCGATTACATCAACCCAAATGCTCAACTGGTACTTGTTTTATTGATTCCCTAAAGCAGAGGTTCTCAAACTTTTTGGGCCACTGCCTTCCCCCTCATGGCCACATAATACCCTCAGTGCCCCCCACACCTATTTTTATGTATCAATATTTTACTAATTTATACACACTATGAATCATTTGATATTTAATATATTATTATATAATTTACTCTTTACTTTTTACTTGTTTCAGCCACTTAACAGTGGCCATGCTGGAGCACCACCTTTAGTCGAGCAAATCGATCCCAGGACTTATTCTTTGTAAGCCTAGTACTTATTCTATCGGTCTCTTTTGCTGAACCACTAAGTTATGGGGACATAAACACCCAACATCGGTTGTCAGGCAATGGAGGGGCAACAAACACAGACACACAAACACACATGCGCGCGCACACACACACACACACGACGGGCTTCTTTCGGTTTCTGTCTACCAAATCCACTCACGATGCTTTGTTTGGCCCGAGGCTATAGAAAACACTTGCCCAAGGTGCCATGCAGTGGAACTGAACCCAGAACCATGTGGTTGGTAAGCAAGTTACCGCACAGCCACTCCTGTGCCTATGAAAGGATGAAGTCGACCTCAGCAGAATTTGAACTCGGAACGTAAAGACAGATGAAACACCGCTAAGCATTTTGCCCGACGTGCTAATGTTTCTGCCAGCTCACAATACTATAATAATATTATAATAAATTCATAGCATCCCCCAATTCACTGCCTTCCTTCAAATGCCTCCTTTTTCTCTACTGCTACCTTAGACACCAGCGCCCACCTGGACCGTCTCAATGCCCACTTTGAGAATCTATGCCCTAAAGGATGAAAGGTAAAGTCGACCTCAGAACGTACAGACAGATCAAATACCACCAAGCATTTCGCCCAGCATGCTAACAACTCTGCCAGCTCCCCGCCTTAAAGATTTCCAAAATTAAGAAGAGTTAACAGTCTCTACAAGACTCTCACCACTACCAACACCATTTATATCACACCTCCCTGCACCTATGTTCAAGCAGTGGTGTTGGTGGTAGAAGCAGCAGCAGCATCACCACCAGCAGCAGCAACATTTAGTAGTGACTGTAATTGCTCTAAAATTTCCAACACTATGAAGGGTTAAATGTCTACCCCTATCAGAACCATCATACCTCCCTGCATTCATGTCCTAGCAGTGGTGGTGGTGGTGGTAGAAGTAGCAGCAAAAACATTTAGTAGTGATTATAATTATTCTAAAAATTCCAACATTATGAAGGGTTAAATGTCTCTGCCCCCTTCTAGCACCATCACACCTCCCTGCACCCACGTAGTAGTAGTAGTAGTAATTTGTGGTTGTACTGTAAGATTTCAAATCTTAATGGAAGGAAATACCTGATAATTAACAGATAATATTCAAACTGATCCCCCCACCTCCCCCTTAACATAGAAACATTTGTTACATGCTTTAATGTCCTCAGTTGTTTCATATTAGAGTAAAAAAAAAAAAGAAAGAAATAGAGTAAACAAGCAAAAAACAACAAAACAAACAACAGCAAACAGACACAAGTCTGCAGTCAGTGAATGAGACGAATCAGTTGAAAACATAAATGCTTGCAACAAAACAGGTGTGGCTGTGTGGTAAGAAGTTTGCTTTCCAACCACATGATTTCTGGTTCAGTTCCACTGCATGGCACCTTGGGCAAGTGTTTTCTACCATAGCTCCAAGCTGGTCGAAGCCTTGTGAGTGGATTTAGTTGAAGGAAACTGAAAGAAGCCTGTTGTATATATATATATTTTGTGTATGTTACTGAAAGAAGTCTGTTAAATATATATACAGGCACACCTCACCCTACATTGTTAATTGGTTCCAGGAGACACGACTTAAGTTGAATTAACTTGTCTCTAGGCTAGGCTAGGCCAAATTTACTTGTCTCCAGGCTAAACCAATAATAACCATTCCCAGTTCTGTACTTTATTTATGAATGCATTTTCAATAATACATGTTTAGTAAAAACCATGTGTGCTAAATTCTTGTCCTTATTATGTACAATCATCGATACATTTGTCCAACCCATCCCCAAAAATCATGCAACTGCAACCACTTCTTCACCTTTTGCATGGCGTTTTATCATATCCAGTCCAGTGTTATAGCATGATTCTTAGCAGCTTCACTATGAATTTTCTTAGGATCCATGGGGACAAAAAAAAAGTTACAAATGAATGAGAATAAGAAAGTAGCCGATAAACAGACGTACACAAATCTGAATTCAAAATAATCGCAGGAATCATGAGTGACAATGACAGTGCAATATGAGCTCCAAAAAGACTGATAAGACAACTCAGCTGATTTCAGGATTTCGTTCACTAAGCTACATTACTTTATGGTGTGTATCTTAACATTTACTGTACATATTTTAATATGATTTTATACGCTTTTATTCTTATTTATTGTACAGTAATAGGATTTTATGCGCTTTTAACGGTTTTCTAGTGATTTTACAATTCTAATATTTGTAGTGGACAGATGTAAAGTTGAGTAAAATGGCTTAACTTGATTTTTTTAATTTTCCATATATTATTTTTAAAAACCAACATATAATCAAGAACAACAAATTGAGATGACTTAAGTTGAGGTATACCTGTGTGTATATATATATATATATATATATATATATATATATATATAGTGTGTGTGTGTGCGTGTTACTGACACCCTGCTTTGACATTATATGCTAGTTGTCATTGTCATGCAAACAGTGTTTTTGTTTCCTATCATGGGGAAATATTACTTGTTGCTGGAAGATTAGCAATAGGAAGGGCCTCTGGCCATAGAAAATCTACCGCAATAAAAAATTCCATCCAACCCAAGCAAGCATAGAAAAGTGAATGTTAAAATAATGAGGAGGAAGAGAAGGATGGGTGATACTTGAAACCAACAACCATTTGAGCAAATGCTGCAACTACAGAGAGTTGATTACACTGACCGACAGAGGGTGGTTGATGGAAGTTTATCGGACACCAAACAACCAGCCAAGAAAGCAGAAATTCAAATCTAATCAACACCACTGTTATGGCTTAATTCTTATGTAGCCCAGTCTAACCAGCTGTAAAGAGGCATCAGACAACCAACCAAGAAGACAATAGTTCAGAATAAGACATTCTCGCTACTCTGTGACAGGAGCTAAGACAATTCTTGAACAGCCCAGTCTACCCAACTGTTAACAGGTACCAAATAACTATCTAAGCAGTGAAGAGTTCTGATCCAGTCACTTGTGCTATATTGTGGTGGAGTCCTTAGCGCTGGATATTGCAAATTGATCCACAATAGGAATGAGAGAGAAAGAAAGAGAGAGAGAGTGTCAGACATGACAAATCAATTATGTTGATTGTACGACAAAGGAAAGAAAGATAAAAAGAAACAAAACAATGGATCTTACCACTGCATGATATCCACTATGATCACTGGATGATTCCCCACATCCAATATAGTTGCAGTTGCCAACAAGACACAACCAGAGATTGGGAGGCTGTGCATGACAAGTGTGACATTCTTGTGCCTGAAAGAGAAAGAAAACATAGAAATATGAGTAATGAGAATAATAATAATAATGATTTCAAATTTTGGTACCAAGCCAACAAGTCCAGGGGAGGGGTTAAGTTGATTATATTGACCCCAGTGCTCAAATGGTCCTTTTTTATTGACCCCAAAGGGATGAAAAGCAAAGCCAACCTCAGCAGAATTTGAATACAGAACATAAAGACAAAATGCTGCCAAGCATTTTGCCCAGCATGCTAATGATCCTGCCAGTGCATCACCATGTGCAGGTAACCAAGGTAACCAAAACTGCATGAACAGTACACAGAATATGCACAGGAAGTGAACAGTGAATAAGTTGTTAAAAAAAATCAAAACAGGGGTGGAGGTATCAGGAAGCATGGAAGTTTTAAAGGACATAGAATACTGACAGCTAACAAGTGACAAACTGAGATATACATCAAAGATATATCTTTGATCTTCCTGTGCCTCAAGTCATTTCATATAACAGGAACCCTTTCAGAGGACAGGATGACAGCAGATATGATCATTATTCTTGAATTAATTTTTTTATCAACATATGAAGCATACAAACTGAGCTGTTCAGTGGCTGGTTGGGCATGCAGATAGTAGCTACCAAATGCTGAGAGATCAAGTCTGTCTTTCAGCCTTTGGTACAGGAGAGTGGGGGCAGTTAGTGAAATTACCAAATGAGTCAATTTAATTGGTTATCCTCCTCCATATTTCTTTGTAGTTGGTGTCTATATATCAATGTTCTTGGAAACAGCATGAAAACCATCCACTTATCCATTCTTTCACCTATCCTTGAAGGCTAACAAATTTGAGGATCTTGGAAAATAGGGGGAGGAGCTCATCATCATCACCACCATTTAACATATGTTTTCCATACTGGCATGGTTGGACAGTTCAACAGGAGCCAGCCAACCAGAGAGTTGTATCATGCTCCAATATCTGCTTCGACACAGTTTCTGTGGCTGGATGCCCTTCCAAATGCTAAACACACTACAGTGTGTACCAGATGGTTTTTACTTGGCAGTGGCATCCATGTGGTTATCAGGTAACTCACAAGACAAAAACCCATAAATGGGGTGGGGATGGGGAGTAGCCTTGGGAAAGCTGGCTTTATGCCATGTGTTGAGGGGCTAAGACATGATCGAAGAACAGAAAGCAGTATCTTGCTGCAGCAGAGATGCATGGATGGTGGTGAAGATGTGTCAGGCATACCCTCAATTTACAGGAGGGTGGATATAAAAGAAGTGTAACAGAGGACTGGACTGGGTAAATGAGTAGGTAAGTTCATAAGAGTATGGAAGGAGAGTGACAGATGGACAGAGATGAGGATAGAGGAGGATGCAGTGCGGGGTGAACATGGGTGGTTGTGCGATCAATTGTGAATATCAAATGGAGGAGATATAATAAGTGTTTAATTTAGAATGACTTGTAACTAAACAATAGGTAACAGTTTATCTTTTACTTGTTTCAATCACGCCAGGACACTGACTTGAAAGGCCCAGTCAAACTGACCCCAGTAGCCATATTCCAAAGCCTGGTACCCATTCAATCAGTCTCCTCCACCAAACAAACCTACACCGGCTGTCAAATGGTGGAAGGGGACACATACACACATAAGAGGAAGAGTGAGTCAAGGAGGTAACAGATGTTAGGGAGATAATAAATAATGTGAAGTATGTGGAGGAGTGAGGTGGAAGAGAGATGCCCAGTGCCAGGAATGAAGTTAGAGGAGATAGAAAACACTAGTTTTTTTATTTACATTTTTCTAACCTTTCAGCTTTGAAAATTTGAAAGACCCCGCCCAAAAAAAAAACAATGTGTCACCAAGTCAAAAAGATTGTGAATTGCTCTATGTGGGTAACATCACCTTGAAGGTGTAACACATGAATCTTTTCTAAACCCCACCTTACTGCTTTATAAAAGGACATGGAGGCTTTGGAACACTGTGTCCCTGAGGAGGTGGGGAGAAACAGACAGGGTATTCAAAGCTGACCCAGGACTCAACAGAAAAAAAAAGAAAGAAACCCACAGAAAACATAACAAAAGCCTGAAGATGATGAAGCAGTATATATATTCCATAACTTCATCAAGTTGTTTACTCATTAAGAGACCTCTCACTGAATAAATTATTGATTCAACTTCAGCTATTTACTCACAAAGAGTACATTTAAATAACATCGCCTGGAATAAATAAGTTTGTTTGACAGGTCATTGTTCTATTGTAAAAGCTGTGTCAATGAATAATAGATTTAGGTCATTGCTGCCAACACAGCTAAATGATAGAACTTCAACCAACAAGGGAACTAAGTCACAACATCACAGCTTTTCAAATGAGGATATCTATGTGCACCAGAGACATTTTTAAAATACAACTTGGGGTTTTAGAAAATCCATGCTTGATACCTTGAGTATCCTGTAAAAGATGTTATTTATAATTACATGTGATTAAAAAAAGTAGATATGGCCATGTAGGTAAGAAGCTCTTTTCTCAGTCACATGGGTTCAGGTTCAATCCTACCACATGGTACTTTGGGCAAGTGCCTTTTTTTTGTGTGACACTAGGATGAGCAAGGTCTTATAAACGAATATGGTAGACAGAGATAGCAAGAAGCTACAGTCACAAAATGTCACCATTCGTAGTTTTGCAGCTGGGTTTCAACTGGTGACATTTGTTCACATTGTCTATCAACAAGGAATCAGTTAACTCTGTGTTTTCAGATTCCTCTAGAATACAAAAAAAAAATGTCCCTTACTTGAAAACCAGTTATGGTAAGGGTTGGTGACAGGAAGAACATCTGGCTATAAAAATCCTACCTCTTATTCTATCCCTTTCTTCTCATACTAGCATGAAAACAGACATTAAACAAACACAATAAATAAACAGGTAAGCAAGAATTTATTTATTTTTCCTTAAATTTTTGACTTGAAAGCATCATTTATTTCCTATGTAACTTCTCTATGTGAAACTTACCAGTAATTTCTTCATCTCCAGCTTGTCATCAAGTCAAAACCATTGAAAGACACTGCTGCACATGTATGCATGAACATAATGGAAATAACATTCTTAAATCATCATTATCACCAGACTGAGGACTGGTGAACCAAATGGCTGCACCAGGCTCCAATCTCAATCTGGCAGAGTTTCTACAGCTGGATGCCCTTCCTAACACCAACCACTTCGAGAGTGTAGTGGGTGCTTTTACGTGCCACCGGCATGAAGGCCGGTCAGGCGGTACTGGCAGTCAGGCAAAGCACTTGGAGGCCTCCTCACTAGCTTGTGATGGTATGAGAAATATTGTTTGTTGATACAATGGTTTTTACAGCTAGACTAACGACTTTCCTACTCCCAATTTTTTTTCTTTTTATATTGTGAAGTTATTTAACCCTTTTGATACCAACCACCTGAAACTGCCCAAGGCTCTATGACAAACTTATTGTTTCAAAAAGGTCTAAATTATGATCTTCCTTCAAAATTTTTCGCTAAATTGTTCCAGGCCCCAGTTTAATAATGCGAAAGTTATTTTACTAAATTCTTCATTATTTTAAAAATTAATTGAAACAGTAACAAAAGGGTTAACATTTTAGCAGTCAGATTACTGTCAAGATATATTATTCACATTTTGAATTAGTCATGGCTTATCTGGTAGCTTTGTGATTTCAACGATATGTCTATCTTTAGAATGACATAGTAGGGTAAGCAGGAGAGGTTGGAGCTGGCTGGCTTGAACATAAAACAGGAAGAATATCTGAGCTGGATATAGCTGGTTTAAAAGCTAAAGGGTGAAGAGGGCTATGCCTGTCACTCTTTATCAGGACCTTGGGGAATGGTAGATGGAAGTTCTAATATTCTCAGACTGTGGCAGTGAGACATGGACAATGACCACTGAGGACATGCAAAAGCTTGAAAGGAATAAAGCTAGCAAGCTCTGCTGGATGGGGAATATCAGTGTGCATGTACAAGAGAATGTAAGTGATCTGAGAGAAAAATTGGGTATTTAGGCATCAGGTGTAGTGTGCAAGACAGAAGACTGTGCTGATATAGCCATGTGATGTATATGAATGAAGAGGGTTGCATCAAGAGGTGCTGATCTCTAATTGTGGAAGGAAGATGTGGAAGGGGTACACCTACGAAGATATGGGACAAAGAGGTGAGAAAGGATCTTCAGAAGGTGGGCCTCACGGAGGAGATGACAAGGGACCAAGAGTTCCAGCGGTTTACTGTACTGGAGAAAACACGTCAAGCTAAGTAAAATCGTGACCATCTATACATACAAGCAGGACTCCTACATCCCTCTGGGAGCTGGAACCATGTAAAAGCACCCATGCTAGTGCCGTGTAAATAGTGTCCAGTACACTCTGTAAAGTGGTTAATGTTAGGAAGGGCATCCAGCTGTAGAAACCATGCCAAAGCAAACAAACAGAGCCCAGGCTGATCAGCTCCAGTCAAACTATCCAACCCACACCAGTATGAAGAACAGACGTTAAATGATGATAATGGTAATGATGTACACCTATTTTGCATGCTTACATCAAGGACTCTGTTAAAAGGAAAAGATGATGATGCTCAACCAGGTGAACATATTAAATGAACCCTTAAAAAAACAGCTACAGAGTACTTCCACAGTCCCCATCTAGCAATGCCAGTCAGGAGAGGAGGTCAATGAGAGGGTTAGGGGAGAAAATATTTGGTCAATAGTACCAGACATAGGGACAGAGCTGGGTGCTTCTCAGGAGAACACAATAACATAAAAAGATTTTAAGTGATTAGTAGATCTAACAGTTAACTATCAGCAATTGTATTTAACATTAAAACAAATAATTATTATTATTAATACGGTGAGCTGTTAGAATTGTTAACATGCCAGTCGAAATGCTTAGCAGTATTTAGTCCGTCTTCATGTTCTGAGTGCAAATTCCGCTGGGGTCTAATTTGTCTTTTATCCTTACGGAGTCAATAAAATAAGTACCAGTGAAATGCTGGGGTCAATGTAATCAACTTACTTACTCCTCCGAGGTTGTTGGCCTTGAGCCAAAATTTGAAACTATTATTATTATCATTGTTATTAGTGAGTGAGGGAGCAATGCATGCCATCAAAATAACACTGAGGTAAAATATATGAAGCCCAGAATACCCATCATGACTACCCATCTGATAAGGGTATACCAATTACACGCATCACAACCATATGTGCACGACATGGTGATCTCAAAGCAAAATAAACAGTGCATGACCTTACAGATGGGGCCCAGTTTGAATTTTCGTCAGGTCGAGTGGGCCATCCCGCTCAAAAGGTCCCTGAATAAGGGTTGTTTAAGGATGTTGAACGACACACTTATGTTTCCAGAGGTGAATTATCCAAACCCCAAAGAATTCTTCTCAACACCTGGCTTTGATGCTAATTTCTGCTCGTGATCAGAGATGCACATATCGTCAGCCACCAAGGAATATGCTCAACTGGTTAAGGTCAAGCAACTGACAAGCAAATTTGTGGTGTTGAGCAGAATATTTGTTGTAGCCCATCTTTTACACCAAGACAAAACAATGTACATGATAACACTTCCAATCATTTAAGATCAGTAACCGTGAGAGCCACTGCCTGGTACTACATCAGGGCATTGGAGACCAAGCTGACAGAATAGTAAGCATGCTGGAAAAAACACTTAATAGCAAATTCCAAAGTCAACTTTGCCTTTTATCCTTTCAAGGCTGATCCCAGTACTCAACTGATACAAAATTTCAGGGCTTGTGTCTATTAGTAGAAAGAATTATTAAAGTGGTCAGCTGGTAGAATCAATGGAGTATAGCAGAATATGCTTTGCAGCATTTCTTTCAGCTTCCTACATTTGGAGTTCAAATCTTGCTGAGGTCAACTTCTTTGTTCTTTTGGGGAAATCAATAAAATAAAATACCAGTCATATACTGAGATCAATGTAATAGATTAACCCTCCTACCCTTCAAAATTTCAAGCCTTGTGCCTAAATCAGAAACCATTATTATTTTTATTATTATTTAAGGCAGCGAGCTGGACAAAATGCTTAGCGGTATTTCACCCATCACTATGTTCTGAGTTCAAATTCTGTCAAAGTTCGGGGTCGAATAAAATAGATACCAGTTGAACACTGGGATCAATGTAATCAACTCATCCCCTTCCCTAAAATTGCTGCCCTTGTGGCAAAATTTGAAACCGTTATTATTGTTTCTTTATTGCCCACAAGGAGCTAAACATAGAGGGGACAAACAAGGACAAAGGGATTAAGTCAATTACATCAACCCCAGTGCACAACTGGTACTTATTTAATCGACCCCGAAAGGATGAAAGTCAACGTCGACCTTGGCGGAATTTGAACTCAGAACGTAGTGGCAGACGAAATACTGCTAAGCATTTCGCCTGGCATGCTAACGATTCTGCCAGCTCGCCTTATTATTATTATTATTATAACCGTTATTATTATTATTATTAAGCTGGCAGAATTGTTAGTGCACTGAGCAAGATGCTTGGCAGCATTTTATCTATCCTTACATTCAGAGCTCAAATTCCACCAAAGTCAACTTTGCTTTCATCTTTTCGGTGTCAATGAAATAAGTACCAGTGCATTACTGGAATTGATGTAATCGACTGCCCCTTCCCCAGCAAAATTTCAGGCCTTGTGCTTATAATAGAAATTATTACTATTATTATTATCATCATTGCAAGTTAATAGAATCATTAGCATGCAGACAAAGTGCTTGGTAGCATTTCGTTCATCTGTCTTTGTGTTCTGAGTTCAAATTCTACCAAGGTTCACTTTGCCTTTCATCCTTTTGGTGGGGGTCAATAAATTAAGCATCAGTTAAGTACCGAAGACAATGTAATCAACTAATCCCCGCCCACTCACCTGAAATTCCTTGTCTTGTGCCAAAATTTGAATACAACATTATTATTATTATTATCATTAAGGCAGCCAGCTGGCAGAATTGTTAGCACGCCAGGCAAAATGCTTAGCAGTATTTCGCCCATCACTCTGTTCTGAGTTCAAATTCCACCAAGGTCAACTTTACCTTTCATCCTTTCTGAGTCGATAAATTAAGTACCTGTTGCATACTGGGATCGATCTAATTGACTGGCCCCCTCCCCCAAAATTTTGAGCTTGTGCCTAGAGTAGAAAAGATTATTATTATTATCATCATCATCATTATTATCACCATCATTATCATCATCATCATTATTATTATTATTACTACTACAACCATATGTTATTATGCAATTTGGTATATATTAGTATATATTGATTCATTTTTAATTGTGTTTTGTTGTTCCTGCACTTTTAATGTTGGAATTTAGGTCTAGGTTACATGGAGAATACATTGAACTAATTGAATTATTAATAATTAGGCTAGACTGAAGTATTATTGTGTTTGTTCAGTCAGAGAAGGCGAGACAGTCAAGTTTTGACAGGTTAGTGACATTGCTCTGATTCATATGCAGTTTGAACATTTGGAGAGAGTACCTGAGCAAGGGGGACAATTCCATAGGATGAAATAACTGACGGTGGAGAAACTATTTTTTTTTCTTTAGTAGTTTCAGGTCAAGAGCTGTGGTCATGCTGGAGCACAGATGTTGGAAATAAGTTGATATTGGTTTCAAATTTTGACATAGGGTCAGCAACTTCAGTTGATTACATCAACCCCAGTACGCAACTAGAAGATACTTGCCCAAGGTGCCACACAGTGGGACTGAACCCAGAATGATGTGACTGGGAAGCAAGCTTCATGATTAATTAAGAAGAGGGGGACAGTGACCTTGATTTTTGCAGCCCCTACCAGATTATTTGTTTGACCATCTGTAGAGGAAATATAGACAAGTGAAGCAACTCCAGAGGAAGTTCTAGAGGAAGAAGGATTGGTAAAAATATTTAAGTATTTAGTCTGCAATATGATATCCGTTTCATAAATGTCATAAAATTCAAATAACCAAGAAAAAAACGCAAGTTCAAATTCTGCTGAGGTCAACTTTGCCTTTCATCTTTTCGGTGTCAATGAAATAAGTACCAGATGAGCACTATGGTCAGTGTAATTGACTTAGCCCCACTCTTTGAAATTGCAAGCCTTGTGCCAAAATTTGAAACCAATATGGACATGTTTCTAATGGCTGTGCCCAAGCATGGCCACAGCTCAAGCTGAAGCTGGTAAAGAAAAAGAAAAGTAAAAGAATGAAATCATTAAAATAAAATCAATAATTGAAGTAATTGTTGGGAGTGAAATCAAACTGACTAAATCCAGGGATTCTGTAGGTTATGAGAGACTACATATGAATATCTAGAATGTTCCTCTTGACAGTGTAGGTTGAGGCAGGACTAGCATTTGCCTAGGCAGCAAGTCACCCACCTCCATGCCAGAAACACTGTCCAAGAGTAAGGTCACATCTGATACAGCTTGGGGGTGGGGGGGTGGCAGTCAGGTCATCAGAGGAAGTGCCATCAGACCACAAGCAGTCACAGTAATATTGTAAGGTGTCTCATCTGACATTGTAACAATGCCATCAGCTCATTGCTCTGGAATGGAACTTTATCTATTGGGCCCCAAAAGGATCAAAGGAAAAGTTGATTCCGGCAACATTTGGTACGCAGATTATTCTGTCAAATGTAATTTTTTTTTTTATTCACTTTGTTTTGAATTAATCATGCATTATCTCATAGCTTTGAGATTTCAATGATGTGATTGTTGATTTATACAATGACATATTAGGATAGGTGTGAGAGGCCAGAGTTTGAACATAAAACAATATTTTGGTCCGGTGTAGCTGGTTTAAACACTAAAGGGTTAAACTCAAACCACAGAGAACAGGAATAAGCGCAACAAGGTCAACACTGTTATGTCCAACAGCTCCTTGCTTGAACCAATTAAAATAGAAAGAAATAAAAAGGAATTTCTCCATATTTTCAATTCAACAGTAAATAAAATTAATAGTATTAGACATTATAAAAACCAATTTATGATAGACACAAAAAAAAGCAACTCATAGTTATCTCCCTGTTTTGAAATTTATGACAGTGGAAGAAAAGCAGTATCCATAACATATTTTGTGGTACCTCAGAGACTGAAAGGCAATGGATTAAGCCAACATCATCATTTAACATCTGTTTTCCAGGTTGGATGGTTTGTCTGAAAACTGGTAAGCCAGAGAGCTGCACCAGGTTCCAATCTGATTGGCAAGATTGCTATAGCTGGATGCCCTTCCTAATGCCAACCAATCCGAGACTCTGGTGGGTGTTCTTTACGTGCCACCAGCATGGGTGCCATTGACTTGACAGGTCTACACAAGCACGGTCTCCGTCACCTGTCACTGCCTCCATGAGGCCCAACGCTTGAACGGTGATTTTTACGTACCAGTCAGACAGCACATTTGATTTGCAACAGAAAGAAATGGTGCATCAAAACACTGAGTTTATTCTAAGTGTGTGTAGTGTTTTCTGCTATGCATATGTAGTGTTTTCTCGTGTGTGTCTTGTATGTGGTGCATGTTTTCTCCTATGTAAGTAGTGTCTTCGATATGCATGTTTTCTATAAGTATGTGTGAGTGAGTGAGTGAGTGAGTGAGTGAGTGAGTGAGAGAGAGAGAGAGTGAGTGAGAGAGAGAGAGTGAGTGAGAGAGAGTGAGAGAGAGAGTGAGTGAGAGAGAGAGTGAGTGAGAGTGAGTGAGAGAGAGAGAGAGTGAGTGAGTGAGAGTTAGCTTTCTCCAGTGTATAAGCTGTGTACTTTCTCCAGTGTTAAGAACTGGGTATTTTCTCATGTGTGGCTTGGCATTTTCTCCCTATCTGCAAGAACCATCATCAACAAGATTTTAGTTCAACATTCATCTTTGGTGGGAGGGAGAGTTACCATGGTAAATTAGTGGTGGTATTTGCATGAATAAACCCACAACCCCATACTGATTATGCAATGTAAACAAAAGGTGCACAAAAGATGCAGTGAGATGCAAAGCAGGCTGAAAGAGAAGAAGGTGCACATAAGCAACAGATATACAGAAGTAATTAGAAAAAGAGTATCACTGAAATGTAATATTGTAACTGATTGTACTTAGAAGGGGTTGACAGGGTCTGTTACCTAGGCAACAGATTCAGCAGTGGGAGTGAGTGTTGTAAAAATAGAGTGATTAAAATTATAACAATGAATAGGAGCAGACATGGCTGGGTGGTAAGAAGCTTGCTTCCCAACCACATGGTTCCAGGTGGATTTGGTAGATGGAAACTGAAAAGAAGTTCACTATGTGTGTGTGCATCTTTGTGTCTGTATGTCCCCCACCACTTGACAACTGTTGTTGGTGTGCTTACATTCCTGTAACTTAGCAGTTCAGAAAAAGAAACTAATAGAATAAATACCAGACTTTAAAAAATTTTTTTTAAAGGTACTGGGTTTAATTCATTTGACTAAAAGGTTTTCAAGGTGGTGCCCCAGCATGGCCAGTTAAATGACTGAAACAAGTAACAGATATAAAAAAATAAAGATTTACATAGGAACCAGAGGTACAAGGGGGAACTATTACCTATGCTGGCAATAAAAGGTTTCCATCTTCAAGTGAAGAATGATTACAATATCACACTTTGCTTGTAGGCAAAGTGTAGGATTACATGGTGGTGAGATATGGATGTTGAATGCAGAGGATGTGCAAAAGATGAAAAAAGAGAAAAGGAAAAAAAAAAGGCAACACCGATTCGTGAGGGATTAGAATATAGATCGACAAATATGAATAGTACAAAATATTCAATGTGTGTCTCTCATCTGTGAGAACTCAGAACTGGTTAAAGAGTATATTAGTGATATGACAGTGTTAATAATAATCCTTTCTACTACAGGCACACCATCATCATCATTGTCATTTAACGTCCTCCTTCCATTCTGGAATGGGTTGAATGGTTTCACCAAAACTGGCCAAGCAGAAAACTGCATCAGAATTCTATGTCTGTTTTGGCACGGTTTGTATAGCTGGATGCCTTTCCTAACACCAATCACCAACAGAGTGGACTGAGTGCATTTTATGTGGCACCAACACAGCTGCATGCCTAACACCAACCACTTTACAAGGTGGACTGGATGTTTTTTTGTTTTTTTTTACATGGCAACAGTATTGGTAGGATCACTGAGTAACTCACAAGCAAAAGATCCTTTGAGAGGGGTGGAGCATTGAAAGAAGCGGCCTTGAGTCAATGGGAATGAATATGTAGAACTGCATAAAAAATACACAGCCTTCCAACAGTCATATAAACACAAGCAACAGGAGTAGCTGTGTAATAAGTAGCTTGCTTACCAACCACATGGTTCCGGGTTCAGTCCCACTGCGTAGCACCTTGGGCAAGTGTCTTCTATTATAGCCTCGGGCCGACCAAAGCCTTGTGAGTGGATTTGGTAGACAGAACCTGAAAGAAGCCTGTCGTATATATGTATGTGTGTGTTTGTCCCCTCAACATCGCTTGACAACCCATTTCTTTATTACTCACAAGGGGCTAAACACAGAGAGGACAAACAAGGACAGACAAATGGATTAAGTCGATTACATCGACCCCAGTGCGTAACTGGTACTTAATTTATCGACCCCGAAAGAATGAAAGGCAAAGTTGACCTCGGCGGAATTTGAACTCAGAACGTAGTGGCAGACGAAATACCGCTAAGCATTTCACCCGGCATACTAACATTTCTACCAGCTCACCGCTTGACAACCGGTGCTGGTGTGTTTCCATCCCCATAACTTAGCGGTTCGGCAAAAGAGACCAATAGAATAAGTACTAGGCTTACAAAGAATAAGTCCTGGGGTTGATTTGCTCGACTAAAAGTGGTGCTCTAGCATGGCCACAGTCAAATGACTGAAACAAGAGAGTAAATAGAGAGAGTTAATGCATTCTGTGTAGCAGAGCATTGTGGGTTACTTCTGGGGCATGTTATTCCAATCCAACACCTGAAAGTTGAGGAAGGTGTTTAGTCAATTACATCGAACCTCAGTGTATGACTGGTACATTATTTTATCAACCTTGAAAGGGTGAAAGGCAAAACTGATGAGTAATGTCAGACAAGGAAAACTGTGCTTGCATGGATGTGATGTTCATGAAGGATGCAAATTGGGTGAAGAATTATTGCATGATCCAACTTGACTTTAAAAAAAAAAAAAAAAAAAAAAGAAACTGGTTCCAAAGACAGACAGCAGTCAAAATAAATACTAACATCATGTTTCTTGCATATTTCCCACGACTGGTTTTCGCTGATCACATGAACATGTGGACAATTGGATGACTGGCGCATTATAGCTGGCTTCGCTTGGACACACTGCAAGAAAAAAAAAAAACGAATAAAAATTAGCAAGCATCTATGTTAATCATAATGAATTTTTTGGTTTGTTAGTTTCTAAAATATTATAACACACACAAATAAGTAGCAATGTTCACCATCATCATCATCATAAAGGCATTTTGTACGTCTCACCAAGGTAGACTTTGCCTTTCATCCTTTTAAGGGCCAACAAAATAAGTACCAGTTGAGCACTGGGGTCTATGTAATTGACTTACACCCACCCTAAAAATTGCTGGCCTTGTGCCAAAATTTGAAATCATTATCTTTACTATCATTATTATTAAGGCAGCAAACTGGATGAAATGCTTAGCGGTACTTCACCAGTTGCTACCTTCTGAGTTCAAATTCCACCAAGATTGACTTTGCCATTCATCCTTTCGGGTTCAATAAATTAAGTACCAGTTATGCACTGGAGTTGCTGTAATTGACTAGTTCCCTCCCACCAAATCTGAGGCCTTGCACCTCCAGTAGAAAAGATTATTATTATTATCAAGGTGGTGAGCTGGCAGAATCGTTAGCATGCCAGGTAAAATGCTTTGTGGCATTTCATATGTCTTACCTTTCATCATTTCAGGGGTCGATAAATTAAGTACCAGTAAAACACTGGAGTCGATGTATTCAACTAGTCTCCTTCCCAAAAATTTCAGGCCTTGTGCCTCTAGTAGAAAGGATTATTATTATTATTATTAATAATAATCTTGTGGTGAGCTGGCAGAATTGTTAGCATGCTGGACAAAATGCTTAGTATTTCACCCATCACTACATTCTGAGTTCAAATTGCGCCGAGGTCAACTTTACCTTTCATCCTTTCAGGGTCGATAAATTAAGTACCAGTTGAATACTGGGATCAATGTAATCGACTTATCACTTCCCCCAAAATGGTTACCCTTGTGGCAAAATTTGCAACCATTATTATTATTATTATTATTTAGGTAGCGAGCTAGCAAAATTGTTAGAACATTGGGCAAAATGCTTAGCAGCATGTTGTCCATCTTTACATTCTGAGTTCAAATGCTGCTAAGATGGACTTTGCCTTTCATTCCTTTGGGATCAATAAAATTAGTACCAATGAAGCACTGGGGTCAACACAATTGACTTACCCAAACCCGTAAAGTTCCTGGCCTTATGCCAAAATTTCTAACTGATATTCATCATCTTTTAATGCCTGTTTTTCCATGTTGGCATGGGTTGGATGGTTCAACAGAAGCTGACAAGCCAGAGAACTGCACCTAGCTCCAATATCAGCTTTGGCATGGTTCTCTTTGTGGCTGGATGCCATTCCTAATGCAAACCACTTTATAGAATGTACTGGATACTTTTTAAATACAGTAATTCCTTGTCTACCGTGGGTGTTACATTCCAACCCCAACCCCCCATGACAGGTGAAAATCCGCAAAGTAGAAACAGTACTATAAATGCAAAACAACACCACAGAGGAATTGATGTAAGCTTAAATAATAAACCACAATATGGCGAGGGATTACTGTAGCACCAACAACAGTGGGGGGCACACCACAAGGTAACTCAAAAGATGAACTCCTTAACTGAAAGGGGGAAGTAATATTGAGGAAAGTGGCTTTATACTAAGTGATGAAAGGTTAAAGTAGGATAGAGGGTCTGAAACAGATGTCCCCCACTACTGCTTGACAACCAGGGATGGTTTGTTTATGTCTCTGTAACTGAGCAGTTTGGCAAGAGAGACCAATAGAATAAGTACCAGATTCATTCAACTAAAACATTTTACAAGGCAGTGCCCCAGCATGGCAGCAGTCTTACGACAAACAAATAAGAGATGTTAAGTGTGAAACCTGAAGCACAAGTGAGCTGTGTGAGAGGGGATGGTCACTAAAGACATTAGCCGGCATAAGAAAGTTGGTATAGTCTACTGAATGAGTAATGTTACCCAGAATGCAAAGTTGCAGCCAAAGTGAGCTTTGAGGTTGATGGCTGGGTGTTAAAGGCATTAGCTAAAGCAGTGGTTCCCAAACATTTTTGAGCAGCTGTCCCCTTGACACCCAGGCCACATTCTTAGAGCCCCCACCCCAACTAACCATCACAAACACAGACCTCTTTCTGAAGCAAATTCAAAGCAATTGTATTTAACAAATAAAACTTAACCTAATGAACACATTATTTTGTTGTTTTTACATGAATCGCTACCCCGTTATTGCCCCACTTTTCTTCAATGTCCCCTTGGAACTTTCCACTGCACCCAGGGGAGCAATACCGCCCACTTTGGGAACCATTGGGCTAAAGTATGCTGGAGATGACTATTGGAATAGTTGTTTGGAAGTGGTAAAATAACGAGTACTGAGTGAGAAAGAAGGGATACACTGAGTAATGCTCAACACATACAAACAGATGAGATGGTCATGGTTGGACCACTTTTGATTATGGGTTAGCTCAATCAGGGATGAACTACAACTAAAACAAGTTCTGAATTATTTCTTTGTTGTAATCATGTTACCCACAATCACTATTACATGATTTGGAAGTAATTTAAAATCAACAATTAATAAACTGAGTCAATGAGGGAGCTTGTATGTGGTTGCTTGAATTGCTAGAAATCGCACCCAAATAAACTTCAAGAAATAAACAAGGCTGAAATGCTTGATCAGGTTCACATGGGCAGAACATAAATTAAAATAAGACATTTGCAGGCAGGTCCAAGCGTCCTATTATTTTGCAGGCCTGAAAATAACAACCAAGATTTACCCAAAGTGACTGAGAAGATTCAGTAGAAAAGAATGAGAATTGTTGGTCATTGCATCGGTCACCTAGAAGAATCAGTGTGTCAACTGGTCTTATGACAGTTAGTTGAAAGAAGAATCAATAGGGGAAGAAAGCATCAAACCTATGTGGACAACTTGCTTTAAGGACAGTGGAATGACAAATGTTGAGAAATTAAAAACATGCATGGAGGACCGTGGTGGATAGTGTGCTTGTATAAAATCACTGAAGCATTTGGGAAGATGGCCAAACTAAAACTGATGTGAAAGCGCTTACATGCTTAACCCTTTCTGTTGAAATAAGCTATCTTACCAACCACATGGTTCTGGGTTCAGTCCTACTGTATGGCACCCTGGGCAAATGTCACGACCAAAGCCTCGTGAGTGGATTTGGTAGATGGAAACTGAAAGAAGCCTGTCGTATATATGTACATGTATGTATGTGTGTGAGTGTGTGTGTGTGTGTATATATATATATATATGTATGTTTGTTTGTCCCCCCCCCCAACATTGCTTGACAACCGATGCTGGTGTGTTTGCACCCCGTAACTTAGCAGTTCAGCAAAAAGAGACCAATAGAATAGGTACTAGGCTTCCAAAGAATAAGTCCTGGTCTATTTGCTCGACTAAAGGCGGTGCTCCAGCATGGCTGCAATAAAATGACTGAAACAAGTAAAAGAGTAAAAGTGTACCTTTACTTCAATTAATTTTGAAATTAATGAAGAATTTGGTAAATTAACTTTGTCATTATTAAGCTTATGTTTGGAATATAAATTAACGTGAAATTTTGATGGAAGATTTTTAGTTTTGGTCAATTTAAAATGATGGGTTGGTTATTAAAGGAATTCAATATATTCTAGTAGTTGTTTACCTCTTCGTCAGTCTTGATCAAAAACACTTATGATGAAAAGCATTCCAGCCATGACAATCCTGTCCTTTTAAAGCTAGCTAGGAATATATATTATACAATGTCCTTCCCTGCTCTTTATAAGGGACATTTGACTTATTTCTAATAGGTCAATTGAAAAAGTTCTTACCATTTTTCATTCCATTTCCCACCTCCTGGCAATTTTTCAAAACTAAATTTACCCCACCCACCCTCCTTATTTTGCTCAATATGACCTTGCACTTTTATCATGCTAAAACAACAAACAAAGAGGAAATTTTTAAATAACTGTTTTTCAACATTATTATTTTAATTACAAATAACAATAAAAACAGTCACATCACAATGTTATTACACTTAATAATGACCTAATGAATAGATACCAGAACCAAACACATTCTTCTAAATTAGACTGAATTAACAACAGCAATTATGAATTACACAATACAAATTGTTAAATTCTAAGTGAAACAATGACCAGATTTGATATTCTTTCACAAAACAGGATTACTTCATATTTTCTCAACATCAAATTTTGTACAAAAAAAAAGTACAAATCCAGAACCAGCAAAGTTAATTAATGAGAAGGTAAAATTTATCCTAATTTCAGGGCCCTAGATGTCGAGGCCTCCCTCTATGGCTCAATTTGGCTTGAGTGTTAGACCAGAAAAATGTACATCATCAACATTTAAAGTCCATTGTCTATGCTGGTATGAATTGGATGGTTTGACCAGGGTTGGCAAGCTGAGGGACTGCACCAGACTCCAGTCTGATTAGGTATGGTTTCTACAGCTCGCTAACCTTCCTAATGCCAACCACTATGAGAATGTAATGGGTGCTTTTATGTGCTGCTGGCATGGGTGCTGGTTACGTGACACCAGTATCTGTCATGACTGATTTCACTCGGCTTGATGGGTCTTGTACTCAAGCAAGGCATGTTACTAAAGGTCTGTCATTTGTGGTTGCCTCCATGAGGCCCAATGCTCAAAAGTGGTTTTTACATGCCACCAGCACAAGTGCCAATTGCGCAACACTAGCATCAGTCACATTGCCTTCGTGAAGCTCAATGCTCAAAAGCTGCTTCTTACATGTCACGAGCACAGGTGCTAATTACACGACACCAGCATCATCCACATTGCTTCCATGAGGCCCAACACTCAATAGATGGTTTTTATGTGCCACAAGCATTGGTCATGACAATGATTTCACTTAGCTTGACAGGTCTTCTCAAACATGGCATATCACCAAAGGTTTCGAACACTAGTCATTGCCTCCATGAGGCCCAACATTTGGAGATCATGTTTCATCACCTCATCCCATGTCTTCCTGGGCCTACCACTTCCATAGGTACCCTCCACATAGTTGGGAAGCAAGTTTCTTAACCACACAGCCAAGATGCAGATGTGGTTACATGGTTAAGAAGACTGCTTTCCAGTTATGAGGTGTTCAATTCAGTCCCACTGCACAACAACTTGGGCAGGCGGGTCTTCTCCTACAGTCCCAGGCTGACCAAAGTCATGTGAGTGGATTTTGTAGATGGAAACTTCCATGAAAAATACGGTAAGGATTAGCATTAGGAAGGGCATCTGGCTGTAACAAATCTGCATCAACAAATTCTATCTGACCCATGCAAGCATGGCAGACAGCATGTTAAATAATGATGATAGCTCTTAAGCAAGTTAACAGCCATTTAGCACAACCCAGGAACTGAATATGGTGTGTCAGACAAACAATGCCTGAAATAACACACAACAACCAATGGAAGATTTTATATGTATGTATGTATACATATTTATTACACACATGTAGGAGGAGGTGCTGAAAAGTTCCTGGCTTTAAGGGTATTGTGAAAGGCCTGGTTGGGGGCCCAACCTTCCAAGTTCTTTTACAGGGCTGAGAAAAACTGAAGGACCACTGCAATGAGTATGTGAATCTGAGAGGGGAATATGATGAATAAAATCATAACTAACTAACCCTCCTGTATTTTCTTTTACCCAAAGCCAGGAAGTTTTCAGCCCCACCCATTTGTGTGCGTGTCTGTAGGCACAGGCATGGTTGTGTGGTAAGAAGCTTGCTTCCCAGCCACATGGTTCCTGGTTCAGTCCCACTGCGTAGCACCTTGCATAAGTGTCTTCTATTATAGTCTTGGATCAACCAAAGCCTTGTGAATGGATTTGGTAGATGGAAACTAAAAGAAGCCCGTCATATACTGGGTCATCCCATAAATAATACAGTTTTTTCAATTGCAAGAACTAAAAGTCTGAGGGGGACAAGATAAACTACCTGCATCAACTTGCTATAAAAGCAGGTAGTAATTTTACCTTGGACTTATTCTTTTGTACAAGTTTTGAAGAATGCAGTTCAATTTTAAGTTATTTTTTCAAAGCTGTAATGGAAATGACAGAGGAGCATTTTTGCCATATTTTGGTTTGTGAGTTCAATAAAGGCAACAACGCAAGGGAAAGTGTGAAGAATATTAATGCAGTTTATAGGGATCGGACAATAACTATACTCCAGTGTCAACAATGGTTCCAGAAACTCTGAGCTAGAAACTAGTCTTGAAAACAAGCCTCATCTGTAGAGCTCAATGAGGATGTCCTGCAAACCCTGGTGGAATAAAATCCCACCTTAACTGTTGAGGAACTAGCAGAGACTTGGATTTGGTCAGTCAACCATTCATCGACATCTGCGTGTCATCGGAAAAGTCAGTAATTTGGGTCAATAGGTTCCTTATAAACTTTCCAAGTCTAATTGCATGCTGAGAGTGAATGTGTGCTCTCCTTTATGAATGAAACTTTTTTGAACTGAATAGTGACTGATGATAAGAAATGGGTTCTCTACAAAAAATGTCAAGTGCTGAAGACAGTGGGTAGGGAAAGGAGAAACACTAGCACCCCAGGCTAAAGAAGGTCTTCACTCATGTAGGGTGTTGTTATCTGTTTGGTGGGATGTGAAAGGTTTAGTCCACTTTAAACTTTTAAGCCCAAAGCAAACAATAAAAATCTACAGCAAGCAGCTTGAGCAACTTAAGTGAGCACTAGAAGAAAAACGACCATCTTTGGTTTCAAGATGAAAGATGTTCTTCCATCAGGATAATGCTCAGCCATATACAGTGAGGATGACATTCCTATACATTCGACTAAAAATTCAAGGCGGTGCCCCAACATGGCCGCAGTCTAAAGAGTGAAATAAGTAAAAGATATATAGATACACACATATACAAACTTAAAAAAAAAAGATAATCAACAGTACATACCAAATCAAACACAGCAGCTGTCTTCAAGAAGATCGAATGTTAGCTAAAGCTTTTAAAGGCATCTGAAACATTGGAAAATATAAATAATTATTAGTGACAGAAGTAGTATTAATATCAAGGCAATATTTATATCCAACTTAACAATGACTGTTGTGTTAGAACACCAAATACTGCAATAGCTACCTAGAGAGAACCTCTCATACAGACCCTTGGTGCATAAAAGCACTCGTATCTATATCATTGGCAAACGAGAATCATCTGCAGCAGCCGCTGGAAACTGCAAATAATTGTCTGTCAATGATATGAGTGCTTTTACGCACCGCAAGTTTATACAAGATGTTCTCTCTAGGTAAATAATGCAGTATTTGGTGTTCTGACAAAACATCCACATTAAGTTGGACATAAAGGTTGCCTTTCATAAATATATTTATATATAGGCACAGACGTAGCTGTGTGGAAAGAAGCTTGCTTCCCAACCACATGTTTCTGGGTTCAGTCCCACTGTATGACACTTTGGACAATTGTCTTCTACGATAGCCTTGGGCCAGCCAAAGCCTTGTGTGTGGATTTGGTAGACAGAAACTGAGAGAAGCCTGTCATATATATATATCTTTACATATATAAAACTGAGAATGTGTGTGTGTGTGTGTCTGTGTGTTTCCCTAAAACTTGAGAACTACACAACCAATTTCATTCAAATTTTACACATGACTTACTTAGGGTCCAGGGAGTGTCATCGGCAAAACAATTTTTTAACTTTTTGCCTAGGGCGAGCCCACAGCAATATCATATCTTTTCCACTACGATTCCCTAAAACTTGAGAACTACACAACCAATTCCATTCAAATTTTACACATGCCTTACTTAGGGTCCATGTAGTTTCATGGGCAAAAAAAATGTTCAACTCCTTGCCTAGAGCGAGCCCATAGCAATATCATATCTTCTCCACTATTTCAGTATTACGTGTTAAAAGTGAAACAAAAACGTTTCTCTATTTTATGTCAGATACTTTCACTTTAACAATAAAAATAATAATAACAATTGAATTATATGTAGTAGTAATAATTAAAATCAAACTAAAGTAACATGACAAAAGTAAAATAGCAATTGGTATAAATTGCACCAATGATTTGAACTTGAATAAGTGGTTTCACATGAATGGAATAAATAAAAAATAAAATTAGCGTGCAGAAATGGAATAGTCCAAATGGATAATAAAAAATTAAATTAAAGAAAAGACTATCTCTCTATATATAAACGGCGTTTGCTGTGCGTGTTTCTGTGTGTCTGTTTGCTTGTACACCCTGACCACAGCTTTCAACCGATTCTGATGAAACTTGAACACCCATAAGCCAATGTCATAATTCAAAACTAACGCAGCGAAAATTTGAAAAGTTCCCCCAGTTCTGAAAAAAATCGATAAATTCGACATGGGGTCGAGAATCAAAACACAAACCGGATAATTTACCATCATTTTTTCCATTTTTTTGCTATAACTCTCTAAAATGACTTTATAGTTATTTCCCTTACAAACTGAGCAACGCCGGGCGATACTGCTAGTTGTCTATAAGTATACAATGTAAAAAAAAGATTTGAACACATGGAGGAAATCTATCCACGTGTGTTGTGAGTTATTTTGTATGTGAAAATTGAAAAAAAAACTTTAAAATTGTCAAAAAATTGAATCGCGCGCGAGCCGTTTGCGCCGCTACGTGTTTGAACCTTTATAGAAGGTGTGTCGACCCTCAAGTCATGGAGACTTACGCGGGGGTCGCCACAACAAAAAGTGACGAGTCTCTTAGAATAAAAGAAGTGTTCTTTAGAAAAGAACAATTGAAGGAATACGAGAAGTTCGTCAAAAGGGAGGGTGACAGCGTGAAGCTGGTCCCGCCTGTGGAAACAATAGAAGAGAAAAATAACAAGACGATAACGTATAGAACGCAAGATAGAAACACGAGAAAACTGGTGAGAGTGACGATTGAAGAAATAGAGAAATGTCTGGGGGACATCATGAAAAAAGCGACTTTTGTAGACAGAGGAAAGAAATATGGTACGGTGGAGGTGAGATGCGCAACAAAGGAAGTGGCGGCCTCATTGGCTTCCACTGTCCTGAAAGCGGAAAATTTCACCATGTGGCCGACGTATAAAGGAAGACGAGGGGTACGGGTAAGAGTCCCAAAGGTGCCCCCAGATATTAAAACAGAAATGCTGGTAACAGCCATTATTGGGGCAGCAAAAGAGGAAGTAGAAATAGGGTCAATTAAGGAGACGAACGTTGTAAATTGGAAGGGATTCGGAGTAGAGTTGTGGCTGATGGCCACAATGGAAGACATCGAAAGATTTCCCTTCCAATAGAAATAGAAAACGAGAAAACAATTAGTGTAATAGTGGAAGGCAGAAAACCGAATTGCTACCTGTGCGGATCAAGAGGGCACATAAAAAAGGAATGTCCGCTGTATGAATTCACAGCGGAGCAAAAAGAGACACAAAGTGGAGAGAACGAACACGAAGGAAAGAACAGCGAAAACAAGAAAAGGAAATAACGGAGAAACAACAAGAGAAGGGAAGTAACAGCGCACTGAAGGAAAATGAAAACAAGGGGAAGATAGTAGAAAAGGAGCAAAATCACAGGGTGCAGAAGTAGTGGAGAAGGAGCCAAGGCAGAAGCAAGAGAAAGAAAAGGAAAGTACATTAAAGGAAAGAGAAAAAGCAGGAAAAGAACAAGAGAAGGAACAGAACCAAGAGAAGGAAAAGATGGTATGCAAAAAGGAAAAGAAACAACAGGAAAGGAACTTAAGGCACAGGGTAGAGAGACGGCAGACAAAGAGCCAAAAAGACAAGAGAAGGAAAAGAAAGAAGAGAAAGCAAAAAGAGAGAAAGAGAGAACCGAGGGAGGAGAAAAAAAAGGAAGTAAGTCCTAAGAGAAAAACTAGAGAAAACGTAGGTACGAATAGAAAATTCAAATACTATGGAACGTTGATCCATCACAGGCACTGTGAGGAGATGGAAGATTTAATAAACGTAACAAACGGATATACGTGGGTCAGGATGGGCACCGAATGGAAAGAAACAGGTGCACTCGTCCACGAGAATGACGCCGAGGCGTTCATCGAGGCAGCTGGCAAGAACGTGTCAAAACATATGAAATGCCGACTTACAAGGTGGCCTCGAACGATGGAAGTTTACTCAGATTTGGTAGACATAATGGAGTATATATAAAAAAAAGGTATTGTGAAAACTTTAATTTGAAATGATAAAAAGAACTTTAAATTCTGAAAAAAAAAAAAAAGAAATGTTGAACTTGTAAAACTTTTGAAATGTATGTTGAAAATGTATAAAATGTTTTATTTGGAAAATA
Source organism: Octopus sinensis (assembly GCF_006345805.1). Classification (NCBI taxonomy): domain Eukaryota; kingdom Metazoa; phylum Mollusca; class Cephalopoda; order Octopoda; family Octopodidae; genus Octopus; species Octopus sinensis. The sequence goes on from NC_043024.1 coordinate 3,369,949, forward strand.
TTGTTGACGAATAAAAAACAAATGACGAAATGTAACCGCTCGATTTCGGGGATCGAGTGGGCATTACACCACATTGTACAAACTTCATAATTCATTATTCATTTTCCCGATTGTATTGTCCCATCTATGTAGCCCCTAGTGGGTAATAATAAAACAACATGGAGGAAAACACCTTTGAAAAGTGTCTTGGTGCAACTATGAAAGGTATCTAATCAGAGACGGTAAATTCACCACAATAGAAGCAAGGTTAGAGTCAACAGAGCGTGCAAGGGAGTACTCGACTCGAACTTGCAAAATAGAAATATTTTATTTTTACCTTTATATCTGGGATGTAGGACGTCCTGGAAAAAAATTTTTAATGCCCCTCCCCACCCTAGAGGTAGGCTGGATTGTAGCCACACTTCTATACAAGAGGGAGGACAAGATACAATTGATCGAAATTACAAGAGACGGGTTAACAATTCCAGTCTGTTATATATTTTGAGTATTGTTATCACTAGCGATATCAAGATATAACTTTGTATTTTGTATTTTATGTGTAGATGTATATATATAGATGTACATGTAATATGTACACATATATATACACATATATACATGCACTAGCACTATGACCCGGCAACGACGGGTTTTAATGCTAGTATATATATATATATATATATATATATACAAGGCAATGTGGTTCATGCTGGTGTTGCATAACTAGTACCCATGCCAGTGGCACGTAAAAAGCACCTTTAGAGTGCTGAGCTTCATGGAGGCAATGACAAATGACTGAGACCTTCGGCAATATACCGTGCTTGAGTAAAAGACCTCATCAAGCCAAGTGAAATCATAGTTATGGCAGATACCTGAGTCACACAACTGGCAGCCATGCCAGTGACACATAAAAAGCACTCATTACACTCTTGGAGCAGTTGACATTAGGAAGGGCTAAATCAGCCTGAAGTCTGGTGCAGCCCCCTCAGCTTTCCAACCCTGGTCAAATCGTCCAACCCATGCCAGAATGGACAACAGGTATTAAATGACAATGATGAGATATAAGCAAAACACAGGCATGTGACTAAGTTGAAGGCAGATTTACTTTTGCCTTTATAGCATGTAAAGAAAACAGAGTTGTAGGAGTGTACACAGCACATGTATTACAGCAGTACTATGCGTAGCTTAAATACCGAGACTGAAAAGCAGGAGCAAATTATGCCACCTAATCTACAAAAAAAAATTTTTTAAATTAAATATTTTGCATTTTATGCAAAGTAATGAGAGTAACCTTAATTTTATTGAATTAGGTGCATACTTTTCCATAAAAAGAAAATGTTGCTATACATCTATTTTATTCAAGGTAACCCTAACCCTACCTTACCTACCCAAGTGGCACGTCCCTGATATATATATACATAAATACATATATATATATATATGTACACACTCACACAAAACAAGCACTTAAATGCAAAAATGCAAAACAAGGTGGAAAAAATAGCACTTGAATACCAAAAGGCAGAGTTATATGCTTTTATTAAAGCTGGGAGAAATCTTCACAAACAGTTACTAAGAGTTTCAGGTTACCATTCATTAGGCAGTATGATCGCGACTGTCCAATAAACTAATGTGAAACTGAGTAACAGCTTGTGAAGAATTTTTTTTTAGCTTTAACGAAAGATAAGGCAACAGCACAAAAAGAAAACACATGAGAGACAAAATTTAAGAAACGTAACTAGTTTAAAACTTTAAAAAGGAACCTGACGTTTTGGATGCTAATTCTTCGTCAAGAGAAAGATAGAGAAATAAAAAATAAAGAGAATGAGAAAAGGTGAAGCAAGGTAGATAGAGGTCAGGTGGGAATACGATTCTATGAAGGGGATAAAAGAAGGGAGGAGGGGTAGAGTTGTGTCTGCAAGTATATGAGTATACGTGTAGAGATGGATGCGGGAGAGGTCTGGTTGTGCAGATTTTTAGGGGGTGTGGGTTTCTTCGGGCATATGTAGTCGTGTGGAGGCATATACAGTGTCCATAAATTTGTCAAAGATGTGTGTGTGTCTGTCTGTCTGTTTCCCTAAAACTCGAGAACTACACAACCAATTTCATTCAAATTTTACACATGCCTTACTTTGGGTCCGGGGAGTGTCATCGGCAAAAATTTTTTGACTTCCAGTATAAACTAGAAAGGACTGCAGAGAAACAATAACATCGATGTCTCACATACACACATGACTGCAAAACTGATAACAAACCCAGGCCAGATGTGAAATATATACCCTAAATATAGATCAACTGATAATTTGGTCCCCGGCAAAATGTGATATGAAGACACCCCCATTCAAACAATTCAAGTATCTTAAATTTTTTAAAATGCTGGATGACTGATGTATCTGTTAGTCTTTACTTGTTTCAGTCATGAGACTGCGGACATGCTGGAGCACTACTTTGAAGGGTTTAGCTGGACAAATCAACCCCAGTACTTTTTTGCTTCAAAAGCCTGGTACTTATTCTTTCGGTCAATTTTAGCCGAACCGCCAAGTTACGGGGATGTAAGCAAACTATCAGCAGTTGTCACGCGGTGGTGGACAAACACACACACACATCCGACGGGTTTCTTCCAGTTTGTCTAATAAATCCATTCACAAAGCTTTGATTGGTTCGGGGATATAATAGAACACTCTTGCCCAAGGTGCCTTGCAGTGGGACTAAACCCTAAACTACGTAGTTGGTAAGCAAACATCTTACCATGCAGCCACATCTAATGCGTTACGTGAGGGCTCCCTATAGCTTCTAGTCAGTGGGAGATTTCCTTAAAAGTGAAGCACCTTACCATCTGGTCTAGCTGGACCGTAACCCTTTACAAGGGCCAGTATATGTTCTACAATCCTTCATATTACATAAGGCGCGGGTAACTTTTAAGTAGCAGTAAGCTTTAATTAAATTGCTCATTCATCCTCGTCGTTAATCATCCACGCCATTATTAAAACAGTAATTCTTTAAGTACAGAGTAAGCCATAACAACATTTACTTAACCAGAGAGAAATCGTGAGCGAATGGGGAAGAGAGAGAATTGTTCATATTAACAGGGGTGTGCCTAAATATCTGAGGAATTTTAGCTAAAAAAAAAGAAAAAAAAAGGTAATGTTTACGATATATAAGCATGACCTTTCGCAGCCCAGACAGAAAGTCATTAAGAGCCACACGCGACCCTAATAGTGGTCCATGCTCGAGATGTAGATTATACACACGGCGTTAATGCATCATATACACACACTCAGCGTTAATACATTATATAGACCATATAAACGGTGTAAATGTATTATATACACCACGGAGTCAATGTATTAGATATACATACAGCGTTAATGTCTCATACACTATGTACATGGGCAATGCATTATATACACCATATACAGTTAATAACATTAAAACATATCAATATACATCAAACTACATACATTGCTAACACAGACAATCCACATATACGTCAAATACACATCACACATATATATACATATAAATAAATATACGATATATACATCGAACAGAGCTTATACACTCAGACTGTACATTAAATATACCGTATATACATCGTCAATATATCAAAAGTAGTGTATGGCACCACACATACCATACATTATGTGGTATGTGTGGTGTATAGCATACACACATGGTCAATGCATCATGTTTAATATTCTTGTACGTCAATACGTCAGGTATATCGCATATACAATCATACATATACGCTGTTGAAACATGAAATACATTGGACATGCGTTAATACATCATACACACACACACACACAGAGATAAATTGATGTACACATACACACATCATTAATAAATCTAAATATACAGTATATACACCAACACTTGAAAAATAACATATAAAATAGATGTGCGATACTTTGCTGCTCTATACTTTAAGAGTGTGATTCTTACTCGTATACATGATACATTGACAATCAATATTATATATATATATATATATATATATACACACGCACACATATATAATGTTAGATATATTACACATACACACACGCATGGTCAATAGGCCTAAATCAAAAATAACATACATTCATTCTTAGTGCATCAAATACATCGGACAAATATTGTTAATTGATGAGATATATACACACATCGTAAACACCTGAAATATATATATATATATATGCACATACAAAAACACATACACACCCAGCAACATACATGTTAGTACGATGACTGTTAACTGACCGTTCGCCCCTCCTTGCATCGGCCGTGCACTGTGTCTTGTGTCCGTCCGAAGACCTCTTTCGACCAACACAAATATAATCACACTGACCACTCTGATGTATAATAAATAATAGCCACAAGAATGTTAGGCCGAAAACAGAAGCCTTAACAAACATAACGCACCATGACAAATCATTTTAAAGATTGAAATAAGGAAAAAGAAAAAGGAAACAAGAAGAAGAAATAGGAAAGGAATTCAATTTACCTGAAATAAAACCAAAGAATTCGAACAGAAAAACCTGCAGCAATGAACGAGGTGATGATGGGGGAGAGCAAAATAAAGGCCCTCTTCGTAATATAGCAGCTGTTAATTTAAGGTTTAAATAGTCTAAGGTCGTCTATAGAGACATATATATTTTGATGTTATATATTTATATACATATGTATATAAATATAAGTCATAAGCCAGTAGCATTCATTGTCCAAGACATGGACCTTGTTTAAAACGAGGAACAGTACTAATAAATAAATGATTTTTTTTCGATATTTTCAAACTTATTTTTTTTAACTAGTGATATAATATATACAAGTATTTTGATAAATGAAACAGTAATTTTTAATTAATTTTTAAAATATCGTTTGAAAAAAAATTATTATTATTAATATTAATGAATAATAATAAAAGTTCGAAGCAAGTTCGGTAATATGAAAGCATCAGAAATAATTACGTAAATGTACGACGCCTGAGTTAACATTCATTGACGGAGAATTACGGAGATTACCGAACACTTTATTTTTTTAATCTATCCATTTTTATGCAATTTTTTATATTTTCGGAACCTAATCAATGTTGTATAATTAGTGATATATAATTAATGTTAGCCTATTTCTGTTGTCGTTGTTGTTGTTATTTTTTTAGCGGATAGATGGATTTTTTTTGTTGTTATTGGTAAATGTACTTGTAAGAATCGATTAAATTTTTGGTAATAAATTTTCAATATATCACCACGGCTACTATTACTACAAATGTATCAATACTACTACTACAAATTAGGATGCTACTACTTTCCATAAATGTATTATTTTGCGAAATCCTATACGTGGCCACTTGACCTGCTAGAAATAGTAACCAAATCTCCCTCTAATCAAGCACATACTCAGAGCCCGATTTAGACCCTGTGGGGTCTCTGGTCCAATAGGTTTTGACAAAGGCTTTACGATGACAATTCAAAACATGAGATAATATAGAGAGCCCTATTAAATTTAGTAGTCGCAAACAATTTAAAGAGGCCCCAAAACTTAAAAGGACTTCTTAATAAGAGGGGCTCAGTTAAATTTAATAGCTTGTTAAATTTATAAGGGCCCAGTAAATCAAGAGGGCTTAGTAATTTTATAAGAAGTCTTTTGGATTAAAAAATATCTTAAAATTAAAATTACAAATTATTTGATTACTTTAAATATATTATTTTTAATTTTCAACTCACTTAAGGGTTCTATGAGTTAAATGGAGGTTCCAATACTCAGGGACCCCTAAGCTTGGAGGCTTTTGGGCTATGGCCCATGTTATATGTAAATCTTGCCCTACACATACTATCTTAAATAAATAGATATATCTCACATTTTTCTGTTTGAATTTCTAAGGCGCAGGTGTGCAACCACATGGTTCTGAGTTCAGTCTCATTGCGTGGCACCTTGGGCAAGTGTCTTCTACTATAACTTCAGGCTGACCAAAGCCTTGTGAGTGGATTTGGTAGACGGAAACTGAAAGAAGCCTGTTGTATATATATATATATATATATATATATATATATAAAAGCATGTTGTATGTGTGTGTATATGTTTGTGCGTCTGATTTTGTCCCCTAACATTGCTTGACAACCGATGCTGGTGTGTTTACATCACTGTCACTTAGCGATTTGGCAAAAGAGACCCATAGAATAAGTACTAGGCTCCTAAAGAATAAGTCCTGGGGTCGATTTCTTTGACTAAAGGCAGTGTTCCAGTATGGCCGCAAGTAAAAGAGTAAAGGAGATATTATCATTATTGGGCACAAATGAAGACAGAGACCTGGCAGAATTGTTAGCACAATGGGCGAAATGCTTTGTGGTATTTTGTCCGACTTTACATTCTGAATTCAAATTCCACCATGGTTGTCTTTGCCTTTCATCCTTTTGGGGGTCAATAAAATTAAGTACCAATGAAACACTGGGGTTGATTAAATTGACTAGTCTCCCCCACAAATTTCAGGCCTTGTGCCTATAGTAGAAAGAATTATTAGACACAGATGCAAAATCCTTGGTGGTATTCCATCTGTCTTTGGGTTCTGAGTTCAAATTCCGCTGGAGTTCATATTGCCTTTCATCCTTTCGGAGTCAATAAAATAAGTACTAGTTGAACACTAGGGTCGATGTAGTTGACATATTACCTCCCCTGACCTTACTGGCCTTGTGCCAAAATTTGAAACCATTATTAGACACAGATAAGGTGGTAAGCTGGCAGAATTATTAGCATGCCAGATGAAATGCTTAGTGGCATTTCATCCATCTTTATGTTTTGAGTTCAAATGTTGCTGAGGTCAACTTCGCCTTTCATCCTTGCAGAGTCAGTAAAACAAGTACCAGTTGAGTGAAGGAGACAATGTATTCAACTTGAAAACTCCTGCAAAATTTCAGACCTTCTGTCTGTAGTAGAAAGGATTATTAGACAAATATACATGGACTAGTGTCCTCATTTTGGTGATTATAGATGCAAAATTTGGGCCAATGTACCTTCCAGCCTTGTTCAGGTTATATTCTTTGGGTTTCGAACCAAGTACGGACAACAGAATGAGAACAGATGACTGTATAACTTAGTGTTTTCATATTCAATATAGAATGTACATCTTTTGGAACATTGTCATTTTATGAGATTTTGCTGGCAAATTCTTAAATTAACATAAACATTTATTTACAAGAAAAGAAATTACAGGAGAACTTCCTTCTAATTCTTCTAAATCTTTCGGTTAAAACTGTATTCAAACTATTTGTGGGGAAGTTTTTTATCACAGCAACTGGTCGTACACCACAAGGTTCAACAGAAGAGTGTGTTAAAAAGTGAACTAGCAATAATTATGTAAGGAGACAGACAAGTTAGTGTTAACATATTTAATGTAGGGAGCATCAAAAAACTAATTCAAAATATTCTGCAGTTAGACAAAAAAAAAAGCAACAACAGGAAAAGAACAATATTTGTTGATGGCTATAGCAAGTGAGGGAGATAACCATACATGTGTTTTGTAATGGACCCATCCATCACAGCAAAAAGGATATCCTAAAACCACTCAGTTATGTTTGTGCATATGTGTAAGGCCCTGTCCCCCTCCTTTCTCCTCTCTATCTGACATGTCAAGCATTTCACCTCCCCCCACCCCACCATCTATGGTACTCTACTCAGTGCTGTACTCACCCAAGCGCAGTTTCCACCATTCTTTGTCAGCCCTGCCTACACTGTTTCGACCAATCATCCCCTTTCTGTGCCTTCAGTCACTGCTCTCACCCAGTGCCCCATCAATACCTACCATCACAATCTACCTACTATTGCCCATTGGGTATCTCTGTATCTCCCTCTCTTTGCATGCACTTTCTATACCAACTTTATTAAAACCACCCCTATATCTCCCACCTCACCTCTCTGCATACTAGTATTACCCATCACCTGCGTCCATATCCTTGTTCATAAATCATTACATTAACCTCCACTCCACACTATCACTCATACAAAAGCATCTATACTCTTTTTGAACCCCTCCCCAAAACCCACTGTCCATGTCCTCTCCTATGTTCACCTTCTTGTTCTATAGGACAACCTAGATGAAATATTAGGTGCAATCATTGCTATGTCGTTAAGAAATTTGCTTCCTAACCATGTGGTCTTTGGTTCAGTCCTACTGCATGGCACCTTGATACAAATGTCTTCTGCTATAATCCTGAACTGACTAAAGCCTTGCGAATGGATTTGGTAGACAGAAATTGCATGAAAGCCTGTTGTCCACTATATAAATGTGAATATTTGTGGTTATATATGTGTGTTTAGCCCCCAAAAGCTCAGAAATTATGCATTTTTGAGAAAAACGAGCTTGATTTTAAAAATCTGCATCCCAAAGACAATGTTGTCCGTAAATAATAATAAAAAATATAATTTCCTATGAGAAATAACTCAACTTTTTGTTCCACAACTCTCCTACTTGCTGTCTGTCACCATGACTCTATCTCTCTCTATTATGTACCACTCTCTCTCTCTCTCTCTGTACACGTTGCTTTCATTTTGTTTAAAATTTCGTTTTCTAATGTTTACTTTCATTTAATGACATCTATTACACACAAATCCTTTTTTTCTGATTAGGTAAAAATGCTCAAACTTTAAACATCTGTAATATTTTTCTAAAAATTTTCTGGAATAAATGATTCTCAAACTTGGATTCAGCATCAAAAAGTACGCCAATATACCAAATTTGAAAATGTTTATCTAATTTTTAGATTGCAAATTCTACGACAGCAGCAGGAAACATGTTTCTCTCATTCACTTTTCTCATGGTAAACTTTCCCCCATCTTAAACATTTTCACCACATTCTCTCTCACTCTCTATAAAAGTATATTGCTCATGTTCAGTATGTGTGTGTTTGTCAGTGTGTGCATATGCATGTGTGCAAGGAATTTTATTAGGTTGACAGTGTGAATTAAAAAAGTATGTAAAAAAATAATTCATTTTAATAGCATACTTTTGTGAGTAAATATGCTTTCCTTACCCCACACATGCATGGACTCGGTTGGTGGGAATTAGGAGTTTAATTTACAAATTGTTGTAGTTGTTGCTTAAATCCCAGTGATGGACCACCACATCACCATTTCTGAGGAGAAAATAATGAAAAGCATCAATATATGTCAGAGTGACAAAGAAACAAGCAAGGAGCCAGGTGGTCATAGGATGTGCTAGAAGCAACAACTAAATCTCCCTTAAATTACATACCTTTTCATCAGAAAATTATTTTGAAATTATAAACTGAAACAAATTATACATTTGGACTGTCCATATTTTAAAACTAGGATTAAAAAGAATTTTGGAAAAAGCCGAAATTTTAGGATTTATGGAAACATTAAAAAACACTATTGTTTTCAAATTACATTTCATTTTCTGTTTCAAAATAAAGGAAGAGAGGATTCCAAAAATTTTTCTTCTTTTAAACCTTCAAGGCTTCCCCCATTGTTTTAAAGAGTGTAGTGCAATAAAAATCAGTACTTGGCCAAAATCAGTACTGAATGAGTGAGGGGAAGCGGATTGAAAAAGAAACTCATAAACTTTCAATTTATTATTTTTGTTACTGAAAAGATGTCTTCCACTGCTTTTTAAGTGTGTAGTGCAAAAAAAAAAAATAAATAATAAAGAACAAATTCCCCCCTTTGATGTGGGAGGATTTCATAGGTTAACCTAATGCTAGCTACTTTACAGAGTGTACTGGGTGCTTTTTATGTGGCATCATCACCAGTGCTTATTATGTGGACACCAACACCCACACCAATGCTTCTTATGTGGCACCTTGGTTTTAGGATATCAATTCTGTTGAGGTAGGTGGGTTTTCTTATTTGAGAAAACTTGTGCCTCTATTTGTACAGTTAGATGTACAATTGCTAATGTTGAGTTTAGAGCTTAACATAGATTATCATCAAGTCAGCTTCCGCGACAGTGGTTTGGTTACTACTTTACTTAGTATCACTATTGGTTATGATAAGGCAGTGAGCTGGTAGAGTCATTAGCATGCTGAGCTAAATGCTGAGTGGCATTTCATCTGTCTGCACGTTCTGGGTTCAAATTCTGCTATGGTTGACTTTGCTTTTCATCCTTTCGTGGGTCAATGAATTAAATACCAGCTGAATATTGGGGTTGATATAATCAACTAGCACTCTCTATTAAAATTCCTGGCCATTTGCCAAAATTTGAAATCATTATTACTGATTATGATATAGGGAGCAAATATAGAAAAAGTCATGATAAATACCAGTTTAAAAACAGACCTTTACAAAAACACTCCCTTCTTTCTTCAGGGCATGTTTTCCCTTTTCCTTATAGTTATATTTATTTATTTTTCACTCCTTTATCCTTTTACTATTATCCATTTAAGTTCTCTCTTATTTCTTTAATTACAATCCTGTCTTTCTATTTCTTCTCCTCTCATCCTTCCCTTCTCTCTATTTCTCTATTCTATTTGCTTTCTATCTATTTCTCTCTCAACATGAAAGAAGTCTTGGTGTGTTCAACTGTAGACATTTGATCTATAGTGGAAGCAGACTCAATGACAGTAATCTACATGATGCTCTAAACTCAACATGTTATAACATAATGCAATAAAATGTTCGCCTGATGATTCGTTGTGGTTAAGCATCTAACAGCACTTGCAACATTTAATACTGTAGTCCCAAACAACTACAATGCTGAAATGCATGTAAGAACAAATTATATATACACACACACATATCATACATAGATACATATATGAATGCATGTATTCAGTTATACATGCCTATACACAAACCCCAAACAGAACCTCTTCTCAGTTTCTCAGGAAAAGAAGCCAAATTGTGCTCATGAGCACATTAACCCTTTAGCATTCAGATTACTCAAGTAAATGTAATAGTTATTTAATCACATTATTTTGAATTTATTATACATTATTTTGTAGCCTTGAAATTTCAATGACGTGATTGATTAGTTTTAAAATGACATTGTAGGGAGATGTGAGAGGTCTGGTCATGTCAGTTTGAACATAAAGCAGGTAGAATATTTGGGCCTGATATGGCTGGTTTGAATACTAAAAGGTTTACTAATGTCCTAGAAATTATATATACGTATCATCATATTTCATTCTATAACTGCTATCTCTCAGGAGTACAAGGTTACAGCATCTGGCTGTTATCTAACACTCCGTTGAACCCCTAGTGAGAAACTGATTGGTAAGATTGGCCATAATGGACACTTTGATGGTAAATGTGCAGGAACAATTAGGACAAAGAACGTGCAAAGAAAAGACTTCCTCAAATGCTTGGTGGGTGTGTGAAGAAATAGTAGATAGCTTCTACTACCTAGGTGACCAAGTTAGTAGAGGAGGAGGAAGTTCTAAAAGCATAGTTGTTAGATTGAGAACTGGCTGGGCAAAGTTCAGAGAGCTTTGGTAACAAACGCCTCTCCCTGAGAGTGAAAGGTGACGTCTGTGTATGGATAGCCATGCTACATGGCAGTGAAACATGGGCTGTGACTACAAAGGACATGCGAAGGCTTGAAAGAAATGTCATGAGCAGAGCAGCTAGCATGCTCTTCTGGATGGGTAATGTCAGTGTGCACATATGACACGGTGTAAATGAGAAATCTGACTGCTATTTCTAACAGGTCAAGCGAGCCACAGCATAGGCTGTAACACTTGCATGGGTAGCCTTTTTCTAGAAGCGGGCCGCATGAGACATAAGCCATCATTTGGTGGGCTGCACGACTAAAATATTGAAGGTAAGTTTTCGTTTAGGTGTACCATTCATAAAGTCCCGCAGGTTAGAAGTTTCCCATGACTGCCCTAAAATTGGGAGCGTTTACATTATCTCCCTTGGATATTAGGCGGAAGTGACGTTAAAAGAACGGCGCGGATTCTGTTTCATAAATATTGTTTAAGCAGAGTTTGAGGTGGCTATGCGATAATCGATAGATTTCGTGTTTAATAGGATTATTATGTTAAACTAAGTATTGGGTAAACACAAGGAGATATATAAAGCAAAGCTGTCTTACTACACCGTTTCTTCAACTACAAGACGTTTAACAAACCAATCAGAAAGAAATATATTTCTTCGATCATGTATTTGTTGTCTTAAACTGTAATTGGTGTTTAAAGCAGTTATTTTTCTACAAGAAAACAATCACCCGAAGACGGGAAATAAATTGCTAGAAACAAAAGTTAGAGAAGAATATTTAAACCTATCTGAATATGTCTAAATCTAATGTGACTATCAAAGAAATATTGCCGAAGAAAGAGCGAGTCTACGACAGGGCCGTGCCATGTGCCATCCTTTGTAAACCGAAATTGCTGCCGCTTAGGTCGGTCACTTTAGAGAAATTGGAGAAAATTCAACGTGAAGCCCAGGATATTATTAAAAAAGAAGAAATGTTACAATAATACAACCCACACGCCTCACATGCATTTGTCTTTCTAACTATTATACACATCGTACATCTTTCTCCAAATCGCTGCATCTTCTAGAATAGAACATTTCCTCTCCTCTTTAGATAAAGTAATTGGTAAGTTTTGACAATTTTTATTTGATATTTGCCTTTTAAAATTCTTTCTAGGTTTTGTGTTTTTTATCGCTTACACGTAGTGTAGGTCTTGGTCTCCTTAGTTTTACTTAGCAACCGGTCACCAACAAACGATGGCATGGCTCTACACCCACACATCTCTTGCTTCAGTTAAATAAATATCTATCACTTTTGATCACAAGAGAGTATATATATATATATATATATATATATATACTACTTAAGAAGAGTGATCCCGGTGCGCGTACTCGCGCATCCGCGCTAGCTAGTCGTGACTAGTCGATCCTACGACTACCTAGCAAAGTAAATAAAACACAAAAACACAGTAAATAATTTTTTAAAACGAAGTAAATAAAACAAAAACAAAGTAAACGACTAGCTAGCGCGCACCGGGACCACTCTTCTTAAGTAGTACCATATATATATAAATAAATAATAAATAAATAAAATATATGCATATATACGTACATATATGTACGTACCTACCTCTACATGTATATATACATGCATATATGGGTACAGGACACCAAAAAAACGTCGAACACAATGAGAAACGAAAACATAGACACAAAATCAAGGAAATGGACATTTTTTTAAAACAACGAAAAAATAGAGTACAGGACATACAAAACAAGGAAAATTCCCCTTCTTCAGTCGCCTTAATTTCATCTACTCCACGTTTCGAAATGATATATATACATATATAATTTCGTTTCTGGGTAATATTGTAAACATTAACCATGTATATATACGTTAAAAAAAGTAAAGATCCCCTTCGGTTATCTTCCTAGTCACAAGTCCGGGCAAGGTTGTCTTATGAAACACCCTAGGATTTATTCTTTGTAAGCCTAGTACTTATTCTATTGGTCTGTTTTGCTGAACTGCTAAGTTACAGGGACGTAAACACACCAACATCAGTTGTGAAACGATAGTGGGAGAACAAACAGACATGCAAATACATAAACACGTACAACACACACGTATGACGGGGCTTCTTTCAGTTTCTGTCTACCAAATCCACTCACAATGCTTTGCTCGGCCTGGATCTTCCAGTTCTGAAGATTTGTTTAAATTTGAACCCTCAACTAAAAGATCATCAAAAGTTATTCAGACGTGCCCTATGCTTTAATAATTCTGCTAATCCATATCTTCGGCATCTCACCCATCATTTTAATAAATTCTGATCTGATCTGATCAGTGTAATCAATAATATAATCAAGAATCATTTTTATTTTATTTTTATTTTAGGATTATCCAGCTCTGAAAATGTCTTACGTATCATCTGGTTCAGATTTGTTCATGTTTGAACCCTCAACTAAAAGATCATCAAAGGAACAAGTCACCTCTCACAAAGTGACCTTACTTGTTCTGCTTTATGAATTCCTAAATGCTTATGAGAAAAAGTCACAAATTCGAGAACAGTACCAACAGAATTTGGACCTCAAGGTGGAAATGGATTTTACTGATGTAGAAGTGAAAGCTATTCTTACATTAATATTAGATCTTTATCAGGTAAGCTTACACAGGATTTTTTCATTTGTTTTCACATTCATTTTGATATGCTTGCATGGGTTAGAGGAATATATTATTGAGGGCTTGAAAGAAATGAAGCTAGTATGCTTTGCTGGGTGTGCACAGTCAGTTTGCATGTACAAAAGAGTGTCAGCTTCTTGAGAGAAGAATTGGGCATAAGAGGTATCAGATGTGGTGTGCAAGAGAGACTGTGCTGGTATGGTCATGTGATGCATATGGATGAGGATGGTTGTGGAGGGAACCTGAGGAAGAGGTAGACCCAAGAAGACCTGGGTATGGTCATGTAATGCATATGGATGAGGACAGCTGTGGAAGAGGTAGACCCAGGAAGACCTGGTTATGGTCACGTGATGCATATGGGTGAGGATGGTTGTGGAGGGAACCTGTGGAAGAGGTAGACCCAGGAAGACCTGGTTATGGTCATGTGATGCATATGGATGAGGACAGCTGTGTAAAGATCTCTAACTGTGGAAGGAACCTATGGAAGATGTAGACCGAGGTGGGACGAGGTGGTTAAGCATGATCTTTGGATGTTGGGTTTCAAGGAAGCGATGACAAGTGATCGAGACCATTGGCAATTTGCTGTGCTTGAGAAGACTCGTCAAGCCAAGTAAAATTGTAGTCATGGCCATGCTGGTGGCACATAAAAGCACCAGTGACACATAAGAGGCACCCACTACACTCTTGGAGTCGTTGGTGTTAGGAGGGGTGTCCAACCACAGAAACCAAGCCAAACCAGACTGGAGCCTGCTACAGTTCTCCAGCTTACAGTTCTAGTCAACAACAGACAACTAAATTTCTCACTATTCACTAGCAAAACTGGTAGAATTTCCACAGATTTCACTCATAGTAGTAATAATAATGATAATAATAATCATAAGAGCACTCAGAGAGTGCAAACCTCAGCCAAGGCAACACCAATGTCCTCTCAATGATTAGCCAGAGGTGATTTTTAAAATGAGAATATTTGAAATAGATTTGACTGCTCTCACAAATGAGAATACTAAAAATGAACCTGACCATTCTCAAAAATTAAGTAAAAAAAACAGGAAAAATAATCCAGAATCCTTATCTGTTACCAGATCGATCCCAAAATCTAATCAGTTCATGCCAGTCACAAGGCCAAACATCCCTGAAAGTTTCATCTGAATCCACCCAGCGGTTCATGGACAAACAAGCAAACACAACTGAAAACAATACTTTCACCTTTGCTAAGATAGAGGTAATAATACTATGTGTCAATATTTTGTGCTTCTAAGGCATAAGGCAGCAAACTGGTAGAATATTTAGATGCTAAACTGTATCTTGTCTGTCTTTGCCTTCTGAGTTCAAATTCTGCTGAGGTCAACTTTGCTTTTCATCCTTTTGGGGTCAGTGAAATAAATACCAGTTGAACTTATCAACTTATCCCCCTCCTCTGATATTGCTGGCCTTGTGCTAAAATTTGAAACCAATATTTTGTGCTTCTAACAAAATTTCATTACACATCATCACTATCTTTCTTTTGTAGCTGGGGTAGCCCTGTACCCCAGCTAAGACTCTTATTCCTGTTCCTCTATCATATTTTTTTCTCTCAACATCTGGTATAAGCTACCTCCATTCAGTTGAGGGGTCTTGTCTTGCAAGGTGCCTGCAACCTCATGAGTGCCAGTGACATAAAAAAAGAAACACGCCCAATCCACTCTGTAAAGTAGTTGGTGTTTGGAAGGGCATCAAGTAGTGTGTAACCATGTTGAAATAGGCATTGGAGTTTGACACAGTCCACTGACTGCCACATCCTGTCAAAGTGTCTGACCCATGCCAGTGTTGAATACAGATACTGAATAATTATGATTTTTAACAATTGCAGCGTGGAAGGTGTTTATAAGCCATTTAAGAAACACATAAAATTCATTAGATTCACTTCAGCATGGAATTTTGTTAGTGAATGGTCGCGGTCTCAAAGCGACGAAAATATTTTGACAAATTAAATTTGAATGTTGAAGTGAATCTAATGGATTTTGTGTGTTTCTTAAATGGCTTATAAACACCTTCCATGCTGCAATTGTTTTCGTTCTAGCATACGATCTCAGATCAGGTCGCTTGCTATACAAGTACATCTCCGTAATATTATGATTATAAAAGTGTGAAAAGAGAATTCATAAATAATTTTCCTTCCCAATGATGTTATCTCTTTATCTTTTATCCACATTACAGGGACCTGAAAAGGCTCTTCGTGATTTAATTCCCCGTGTGAAGAAAGTGACAAATGCAAAGTTGGCTGACAGATTTACAGGAAGGTTTGAAAAGATTTTTATAATATTTTAATTTAAATTGTAGTGTCATTGTTTTTTTTTTGTGTGTGTGTGTTGGGGGTGGGAGGGATTCCTTTATCAGAATGTGGTCAGTCGAAGAAAACTTGTCTGTAGTTAAGGGCGTATGACAGTATCAAAAATATTATACAAGTTGGTCAGAAGCCCTCTAGATTTTCCAGCCCTAAGCTTTAGCCTAATAAGTCTTGCTGAGCCTGCTTCCCTGTGCATGTGTGCTTGAGTCTGTCTGTTCGTATGAGTTTTTGTGTGTATGCATGTGTATCTATATTTATTTAGCATGACGTGATTCCAACTCACAATGTCTTTATTCCTTAATAAGAATAAGATAGAGGCCTACTCAAGTGCATATGCATATGCTTTATGAGATATGTAGACCACAATCACTTAATTACATAAGGAGGAGTCGGAGGTGCCAATAGTAGAGGAGTCGGAGTCAAAGTTTTTGTTTCAACTCCACAGTCCTGGTTAAGTTGAATAGTGGGAAGATAGGCAAGCCTATAGGTAGGTAAGTTGAATGATAGACTGGTAGGCAGGTACATAAGTAGTATGGACAGACACACACATGACCATACAAACACTCTACACACAGACATGGATACATGCACAGAAACTTACACACACAGACACATGCACGCATGCAAACTGAAGTACACACACATACATACACAAACATGCACACACAGAGACACATGAATACACAGACGTGTACACACATGCATACATACATATGCAAGCACATATACACACACACACACACACAAATGCATGCAACAAGGTCTCAAGTAGACAAATGCGGCCTCCATAATGGACTGAATCAAAAGTCATTGAAAAGGTTGCAAGTTGCAATGAAAGAGCTTTGACAAACAAAAGCAAAACAAATGACTCACTGTTTAACCAAATTAAACAAACAAACGATTAGTTTGTTGCATATTTAATCAGTTGACAAATAATAAAAGAGTGGAGTTGAACCAGTGTGTGTGTTAATTATATTGGCATAAGGACACTTCCTAGATGCAACAAAATTTGTTTCAACACACAAATTCACATAAAGAATCTTGCAAACTGGGTACAAAAAGGATTTTAAATAAAGTTTGTATCATAAAGCCAAGGGTGGTTCCGGGTGGGTTGGCACCAAAAGGAGTAAACATAAGTGCTATTTATTTCATCTTCACTTTAACTTTATTATTATTGTTTTTAGTTTATTTGCCAAAGTTCTTTCACCACACATCCTGTGACCCCTTCAGAGACTTTCTGTCCCACATGCTTCCTCTTGTCCTGCTTATTCCATTCTGTCTTGTCAAATAAATCAGCATTGAATTGTGGATGCCACATAAGTGCTGCCAGAACATCTGATATCCACTCCGCAACAACTACATCAGCAATGTTGCTTCTATAGCAGTTAGGGGCCTGCAGGCCACAAGCAGACCAGGGGACTTTCTGAGCAGCATGCCAGTGAAAATTTACCTTGAATTTTATAGAAATGCGATCTGCTTGATGACATGCCTTGTCTTGTGGCTTGCTTTCTCATAAAAGGTCACCTAGCCTGCTCTATAGCAATTCCTCTCTCTAATTTCCAGGTTGACTGTCATAGCTGAAGGAGGAATCCGAGCCCTCAATGAGTTTTTTAATCAATTTACAGACGATTTTTTGCATTTCTCAGAAACATTAATGCATAAATCATCATTGTTCGGTAAGTTTGAAAAAAATTAGTTTTTGTTTGTTTTTGTTTTGTCCTTCCTGTATCCATCTCCACTCCCATTCCATGCTCCAAAGGTGGTGATTGTTTCATTTAATGATTGTTTAAAACGTAACCTATGTACATTAACATACGCATGCATTGAATTCTTTTGTGGTCGTTTTCATCATTGTCATCATCACCATCCTTATCAATCACGTCATCTTTATTCACATCATTTCTATTTTCATCCACTATAACCTTTCAACATCTGACAAGGTCACCTCCTCCCGTTTCTTCTCAAATGATTTTTGTCTTGTAAGTTACTTGGTGACCCTTTCAGTGCAAGTGCCACTTAAAAAGCACTCAGTCCACACTGTAAAGTGGTTGGCATTTGGGAGGGCATCCAGCTGTAAAAACCTTGCCAAAACTGACCTCACCTGTGCTTGTGCCATGTAAAAAGCACTCAGTCCACTCTGCTGGGTGATGGTGTTAGGAAGGACACCCAGTTATAAAAATCCTGCCGAAACAGTCACAGAAGTCTGGTGCAGGCTTCTACCTGGCTGGCTCCTGTCAGACCGTCCTACCCTTGCCAGCATGGAAGGTGGACGTTAAACGATGATGTTGATGATGATGATGATGATTCCTACAGGCTTGTCCTTTACAGGTTCCAATGCCATGTAAAATGTACTCATGCTGGTGCTGACTAAATGCACCCTGCACACTCTGTAGAGTATTTGGCATTAGGAAGGGCATCCAACCATAGAAACCAGGCCACAACAGAAAACTGGAGTTTTAACAGCTCTCTGGTTGGCCTATCTAACCCATACTGGTATGGAAAACAGACGTTAGATGACGACGACAACAATGATGATGATGATCATGCTGAACATTGCCATGTTCTTAATTATCATTGTCTTCTAATCACTTCATACTCTCTTTCACTCTTTTACTTGTGTCAGTCTTTTTGACTGTGGCCATACTGGAGTACCACTTTTAGTTGAACAAATTGACCCCAGGACTTATTCTTTGTAAGCCTAGTACTTATTCTATCGGTCTCTTTTGCTGAACCGCTAAGTTACGGGGATGTAAACACACCAGCATCTTTTGTGAAAAAATGTTGCGGAGGACAAACATAAACACATGCACACACACACACACACACACACATACACACACACACGTACATACATATATATGACAGGCTTCTTTCAGTTTCCGTCTACCAAATCCACACACAAGGCTTTGGTCGGCCCGAGGCTATAATAGAAGACACTTGCCCAAGGTGCCACGCAGTGGGACTGAACCCAGAACCATGTGGTTGGTAAGCAAGCTATTTACTACACAGCCACTCCTGCGCCTATAAAATCTTCAATTTTAACATGTATTCCATCTTTAGCACGATTCTCACCAGATTCATCATCATCTTTATCATCATTATCACCATCATCATCTTCATTATTGCCTGCTATCTTTCCTAAGCTGACAAAAGTATAAGTTCGGGAACTGCAAACAAAAACCGTTAGACTATTGGAGGAGATGCTTTGTACTTTTTGTTCTGGGTTCAAATCCTGCCAGGGTCTACCTAGATGGCAAACTTAAACTTTAACCCTGTTTAACATCGTCACCTGAACCTGTGGGTCTTTATTTGAGCCATGTCTCCAGTTTGAAGATAATGTCTTTCCCTCACTTTCTCCTTTCCTCCTGTCCACCTGTCTTGGAGGCCCTGAAAGAGATCACGAGTAGCTCCTTTTTCTCATGCCCTAACAATAATGTAAAAAATCTCAGACTGTTAATAATAATAATAATGCTTGGGGAAAATGCTACGGTAATAGCAATAATGTGTTTCTTTTAAAGATAATTTATTTATATTATGATAATGGGTTTACATTAATTATAAAGGAAAGTCGTTGGTACTAGGAAATGCATCTAGCTGTAAAAATTGTGCCAAAGTAGACAGTGGAGCTTGGCATAGTCCTTTGGCTTACCAACTCTTGTCAAACCATCCAACCCATGGATGATGGATGTTAAATAAAGATGATGATAATGTCATCATCATCATCGTTTAACATCCGCTTTCCATGCTGGCATAGGCTGGATGGCTTGACTGAGGACTGGCAAGCTAGTCAGTTGCACCAGGCTCCAATCTGATCTGGCAAGGTTTCTACAGCTGGATGCCCTTCCTAACACCAACCACTTTGAGAGTGTAGTGGGTGCTTTTTACATGCCACTGGCACAGGAGCCAGTCGGCACTGGCATCGACCACGTTCAGATGATACTTTTTATGTGCCACCAGCATGGGTGCCAGTCAGGGGGCACTGGCATCGGCCTCATTCGATGGTGCTTTTTACGTGCCACCAGCATGACTTATATTAATTACAATAATGTATTATATTAAGTGGAGTATTAAACCAGTTAGCTGGCAGAATTGTTAGCATGCTGGATAAAATGGTTTGTGTTCTGAGTTCAAATACTGCTGAGCTTTGACTTTGCCTTTCGTCTTTAAAGGGTTGATAAAATAAGCACCAGTTAAGCTCAAGTCTAAGTAATTGACTCTCTCCTTCCTCAAAAATTACCGACCTTGTGTCAAAATTAGAAATTATTAATTAACTGGATTAATTAACATTTCAGGTCTGTTCGCCCGGAGGATGATGGTAACTTTCAACATGTTATCGTTGAGTGAAGTGGTCAACATATTCAACCGTTTTCATGCTGAAATGATGAGTATTACTGCTGATAAAGAGAAAAATTGTAGAGACTCAGTTGGTCCGGACGATGCTTTCGGTCAGGGCAAGACGTTAGTATTGATTGCAGTAACACAGATTGGAATATCTGTCCTTGTTGTGTAGAGGATGGTTTCTGGGTGTTGTGTGGTGGAGATATTGTAACTTGAATGTGTATTTGTGGATACGTAAAAAGAACTAGGGTGACACGAGAAAAGCACTGGTGATGGTGCCACATAAAAAGCACCTAGTATGCACTGTAAAGTGGTTGGCATGAGGAAGGGCATCCAGCTGTAGAAACCAAGCCAAATCAGACTTTGTACCTGTTGTGGCACCTGGCCTTACCAGATCCTATCAAGCCATCCAACCCATGCCAGAATGGAAAATTAACCTTAACCCTTTAGCATTCAGATTACTCTGTCAAATGTAATGCTTTTTTATTCACATTGTTTTGAATTAATTTTGCATTATCTTGTAAACTTGAGATTTCAATGATGCTATTGCATATTTTTAGAATGACACTGTAGGGTAGGTGTGTGTGAGTGGCTGGTTGAAGTAGGTAGAATATTTGGGCTGGATATGACTGGTTTAAATGCTAAAGGGTTATAGGATGATGATGATGATGATGATGGTGTGTGGTGGTAGTAGTCTGGCCATGTTTTGTAGCAATTGTAACATGGATGCTTGTGTGTGTGTGCATGTGCAAGCACGCATGCAGACTGTGTTGTGGGTGTTCAGTGTAACCATGTGCGAGTATGTATGTGTACATGTGTGCATTTGTGTGAATGTTGTGTGGTGGTGGGAGTGTAGTGTGGATGTGTTGCATGGCTGGAGTAAAGTGCAGCCAGGTTATGTGATGGTGTTGGTGATAGTGATGGCAGTGTGGCCCAGAGTGGGGAGAATGGAAATGGAGGGGCAGGCTGGGATCAAGGTGTGAAGTGTGTGTGTGAGAGCTTCATATATTCCTGCCTAACCAAGCGTTTATATTTCTTGCCCACAACAGACAACCACCCCCTGTGACGTATAAATCTCAAAAACAGGCAGAATATTACATAGCCAACCAGGTGAGTGTTTTTATTTCTTGGATTTTTTTAATGCTTTTTATGCTCTGTGTTTTTGTTTTACTGCCAGCTTCATTGCTA
Source organism: Octopus sinensis (assembly GCF_006345805.1). Taxonomy (NCBI): domain Eukaryota; kingdom Metazoa; phylum Mollusca; class Cephalopoda; order Octopoda; family Octopodidae; genus Octopus; species Octopus sinensis. The sequence continues at coordinate 3,391,863 of NC_043024.1, forward strand.
TTGTCTTCAGCCCAGGTAGAAAGCATCCTCCATAATGTTCACTTCCAGTCATAGAATATCTATAAAACACTTAGTGTGGACTGGATGCTTTTTGTGTGGTACCAAATACTGGCAGGGTCACCAAGTAACATGCAAGTATATATTCTTTTATTTGTTTCAGTCATTTGACTGCGGCCATGCTGGAGCACCGCCTTTAATCAAACAAATCGACCCTAGGACTTATTCTTTGTAAACTTAGTACTTATTCTATTGGTCTCTTTTGTGGAACTACTAAGTTACAGGGACGTAAACACACCAACATCGGTTGTCAAGCACTGATTGGAGGCCAAACACAGACAGACAGACACACACACATGTATAAATCCGATGGGTTTCTTTCAGTTTCTGTCTGCCAAATCTACTCTCAAGGCATTGGTCGGCCTGAGTCCATAGTAGAAGACACTTGCCCAGGGCACCATGTAGTGGGACTGAACCCGGAACCATGTGGTTGGTAAGCAAGCTACATACCACACAGCCACAATATGTGTGTGTGTGTGTGTGTATATGTATATATATATATATATGTGTGTGTGTGTGTGTGTGTTTTCTCAAGATGGCTACATATTTTTTGTACCATCTCTCTAACTTAACCCTTGCTTGTTCTGTCTATGTTTCATGTTGGCTAAATATTTTTCATACTCTTATTCCTTCCCAGTGACTATGGCTTCTGGTGCTCTGTCTGCTACTCATTGCTATTGTCTTCAGCCCAGGTAGAAAGCGCCCTCCATAATGTCCACTTCCGGTCATAGCATATCTATAAAACACTTTACTTACATGTTTTCCTCTCTGTTTTTCACGCAATTCATCCAACATAGACGCTTCTTGGATGCCCAGTTATGCATTGCTAAACTAAGATATTCGCTTTTTTTTCGATTTTTTTCACGCATTAATTCGCCATTCGCTATAAATACTTTTATTCATCATTATCATCATTTAACGTCCCCTTTCCATGCTAGCATGGGTTGGACGATTTGACTGAGGACTGGCGAACCAGATGGCTGCACCAGGCTCAAATCTGATCTGGCAGAGTTTCCACAGTTGGATGCCCTTCCTAATGCCAACCACTCTGTGAGTGTAGTGGGTGCTTTTATGTGCCCCTAGCACAAGGGCCAGTCAAGTGGTACTGGCAATGGCCACGCTCAAGTGGTGTTTTTTACGTGCCACCTGCGCAGGAGCCAGTCCAGCGGCACTGGCAACGACCTTGCTCGAATGTTTTTCACGTGCCAGTGAGGCAGCGCTGGCAATGATCCCGTTTGAATGGTGCTTTTTATGTTCCACTGGCACGGAAGCCAGTCAGCTGCTCTGGCAGCGATCATGCTCAGATGGTGCTCTTAGCGTTCCACTAGCATGGGTGCCAGTCATCAAATTTGCGAATTTGATTTGATTTTGATTATTTACTAATATCTACTATCGTAAGCTAATTATTTAAATTGACTCTTCAATATATCACTTCCTAATCTCCCTCTCTCAGCCTTTGTTTCACCATAATTCTTCATGCAATTTTCTAAATGTAGTCTCTCCTTCCTTCCTGTGTTCTCAAGTTGGCTTCATAGCTTTTTTATACCATCTCTCTAAATTAACCCTTGCTTGTTCACGGTGCACTCACCCATTCCCAGCCCCACCACCAATACCGGATATCTCTCTCTCTTCTCCCTCCATTATTGGATATCTTTCTTCTCCCACCACCATCACCATATATATCTCTTCTATCACCGGAAACCACCTCCCTCACTAGTGGTATCCTCTACCATACCTGCAATCTCCTCTCTCTCTCCCAGGACAAATGCAACTAGTTTAGCTGCTCACCTACTTAATCGGCTATCTTTTGTTTTGACTCAAAATTTGTCAACAAACTACTCGGTAATTTCCATGGACGTATTGAAGTAGAAAGAGAAAGCTAATGGGCTGTACGTGCGTACTTGATCCTCTGTGTGTGTGTATGGGCGTACTTGTTCCTCTCTTCTCTCACTGGTGGTATCCTCTATCATACTTGCAATCTCCTCTCCCCCTCTCTCTCCTGGGACAAATGCAACTAGTTTAGCTGCCCACCTTCTTAATCTAACATTGGTATATTGATATTGATATTCTCCTTTAACTATCTTTATTGATTTACTTGTATCTGCAACACCAGTAATGCTTAAATTTACGTTTTTACGATGTCTGTAATGCTTATACTTACAATGCCACTAACACCTTCTCCTACCCTCTGTAGGAGCAACAATCTTAACATGCTTGAAGTTTGAATGTCGACAGATTGGAAGTGAGAACAAGTGTAGTATGTCTATCAAACAAACACAAAAAGGTACATAGGTATAAAATCTTCTGGGAAGGTAACAGTGATGGAGTAGGGGGTGTAGGCATACTCCTCATGGAGAAATGGGTGGATAAGGTCATAGAGGTAGTCAGGGTAAGTGATAGAGTGCTTAAGCTCAGGCTAGTCCTGCAGAATAGTATAGCTACAATTATCTCTGCCTACGCCCACAAGCTGGCCTATGAAACAGTCAGAAGAACCACTTTTATGATACCCTTCTACAAGCTACCTTAAAGACAAGCGGTAATGACTGCAGCTGGAGATTTTAATGGGCATGTCGAACTGCAATCCGGTATCTTCCATGGTGTTCATGGGGGCCATGGAATTGGTTTCCGAAATGAAGTGACCAAGTCTGTAGTGGGGGTGGATGCTCGGAGAGCATTGCCACAAGAATAAGAATAGCCTAGGAAAAGTTCAGAAAGCCCCTGCCTCTACTGGTGACAAAGAGCCTCTCACTCAGAGTGAAAGGTAGATTGTATGATGCATGTGTGCGAACTGCCATGTTACATGGCAGTGAAGCATGGTCCATGACTGCTGAAGCCATGCATAGGCTTGAAAGAAATGAAGCTAGTATGATGCGCTGGATGTGTAATGTCAGTGTGCACACGACAGAGTGTAAGTGCCCCGAAAGAAATGTTGGACGTAAGAAGCATCAAATGTGGTGTACTGCGCTTGTATGGTCATGTGCTGCATATAGATGAGGAGAGCTGTGTGAAGAAGTGTCACTCCCTAACTGTGGAAGGAATCCATGGTAGAGGGAGACCCAGGAAGACATGGGATGAGGTGGTGAAAAATGACCTTCGGATATTGGGCCTCACAGAGGCAATGACGAAAGACCAAGACCTCTGGAGATATGCTGTAATTGAGAAGACGGCAAGTAAAGTGAGATCACAGCCTTAGCCTACACCAGTGTTACATAACCAGCCCATTTAAAAAAAGTACCTTTGAATCATTGAGTGACATGCTGTGCTTGAGGAGACCTATTGAATCAAGATAAGTCAAAATCAAATCACAATCAAATGGAAATTGTAGTTGTGGCCAATGCTAGTGCCACCTGACTGGCTCCCTGTGCCAGTGACATGTAAAAAGCACCATCCGAACATGGTCGATGCCAGCCCCTCTGCCCTGACTGGCTCCTGTGCTGGTAGCACATAAAAAGCATCCACTACACTCACAGAGTGGTTGGCGTTAGGAAGGGCATCCAGCTGTAGAAACATTGCTAGATCAGATTGGAGCCTGGTGTGGTCTCCTGGCTTGCCAGTCCCAGTTAAATGATGATGATGTATCTATATGTGTGTGTTTATATATGTCTATATCTATATTATGTGTGTGTGTGTACATATATATGTGTGTGTGTGTGTATATGTATAACGATAATGAAGATAACCCTAGAAGGGCCATTAACATATATACCCTTCCCTTTGACATTCAATTCTTCAACATATGTGACAAATCTTACAACATGAGCCAGATTTATCCAACAACATTACCCTTCAACAAAAGGGTCTACATCCCAAGACATACTAATGACCATATGGAAGCACAGTTCACTATAGCTAGGACCAGACTTAGACAGATTTTAGAACTATACACTAAGAGACAGAATAAGACAGAGGCCCAACAACTCGGGATTAAACCCGCATGTGGCCTACGTAAGCTCATTCAGCGCACGAGGAACGGAGAGGTGGTATACCTTCCCACAGATAAGTCCGGCAGGATGTCAATAGACAGCTTACCAAACTACATCCAGGCAATGCAACCTCATATCGCCAATACGAAAGTAACAACTTTACAGGCGCATGAGGAGAGAGAAAAGGTCCTCAATGCCCACATGATGATGTGGACAATTGTTCTGGGACCCCAGAAATGCACAGCTAACAATTTCCAAGCCTGGAACAATGATATCTCGGCACTGTATGGATTTCGCAAGGACCATAAAGTAACCACTGACCCTATAGCAGGACTACCAACAAGACCAGTCTGTGGAGTGAATATCGCTAGCAACTACAGAATCTCCTACTTCCTCTCAATGATCATACGCCCTATAATCCGGATGTCACCTGATGTTTGTGACAGCACGGAAGATCTTCTCAGCAGGATCAATAACTGTAACAACACTTGCAACCTGACAGGATGTATGGTGGGTAGCATGGATGTAGTATCCCTATACCCATCGATCGACGTGGATTTTGCGGTGGAGAAGTGCGTGGAGATGATCAACGAGAGCCAGGTGGAGTTCCGTAATGTCAACACAGAGGAACTGGGCCTCCTACTTAGACTGACATATGACAATGAATACCTATATAAACATGATCTTAGTAGTTTCTGCCCCAGTAGACGTTTAAGAAGTAGACCACCCACAATTACTTCTATGGCTAGGAAGACCCATATAGAGAGACAGAGCGGATGGACCAGAGCCATACGGAGCCCCGCAAATGTCCATCAGGTAAAGAAAATGATCGCACATGCACTAGGAGCTAGTATAAGAGTTACCCTAAAAGGCCACACGTTTAAGTTTAACAATAAAATATATGCCTAGGATGAGGGGGCAGCCATCGGCGTTAGTTTCTCTGGTGATGTGGCCAACCTTTTCATGGTATGGTGGGACAGAAGGCTTAAGGAACGCCTAACACAGAACTCCATACTTGTGAACATGTACTCTCGCTATGTTATCAACATAGTGGTAAAGGCACCCCCACAAGAGAGTACTGTTGAAATAGAAATAGAAACTAATACCATGGAGAGTATCCAGCAAATAGCTAACTCCATCCACAAGAGTATTAAGGTCACAATAGACTACCCTACTAAACACCCCAACCATAGACTACCAGTACTAGACACAGAACTCTGGCTAGAAACTGTGAATAATAAAACCCAAATCCTTCATTTGTACTATGCCAAACCTATGGCCTCCAAATACTTGATCCACCGGAACTCAGCCATTGCGGACAATGCCAAATTCAATATTTTGATGGCAGACCTTGTCAGAATAATGAGAAATGTGTCCCGCATGTGCGAGCCTACAGAGTTAAAGAGGGACATACAACATTTCATTCACCGCATGCAGTTCTCAGGTTACAGCCATAAAGAAAGGATCAGAGTATACAAAGGAGCCATGAAGAAACTTGATAATATCTTATGTAATGATGGGAATGGGATTTGCCCACTCTATAGGAACAAGTCATGGAACACTATGGAAAGGACAAAGAAGAAAATAGGGAAGGCCAACTCTTGGTATGATAGCCACAAATACCAGAGTGTCATGTTTGTTGACACCACCCCTGGAGGTGAACTGGCGTACCGCTTTAGAAGGACCCTAGACAAACTTAAGCTAAGGATTAAGGTTGTTGAAAAGCCAGGCAACCCTATCAAATCCATAATCAGTAGAACCCCCTGTACGGATAGGTACTGTACTATGTGTAGATTTAGCCCACAAACAAACTGTAAAGCCAGAAATGTAGTCTATAGTATAAGATGTATAGAGGGATGATGCAGTAACAAGACAACGACATACGTAGGGGAAACGGCAAGAAGCATAGGAGAGCGGGTAAATGCACATTGGAGAGAACTTAAGGAAGGAAAGAGCTCATCTATTCTGTACCAACACGCCGAGCAGGAACACGGGGGATCAATCAACAACATAGAAGTTAAAATCTTGTCCACACATAGAACAGACGCAACAATCAGACAAATTACGGAAGCTACACACATAATAGAAGATAAACCTAGCCTGAATAGGAAACTTGAATGGAACACTAGCACACACCACAACATATGACAGAAGAGGATCCCCATAAACTGGTTACAATATAAACAAAACTGAAAACATAATAAAATGAAATACACTGATAAATAAACAAATGGAAGTATATAACTATATAGGTTTTTTTTATATTTAAAATTTTTTTATTTATTTAAAAAAATTTTTTTATTATTATTATTATGACTAGTATTGTTATACATACATACAAGCATACGTAATAATAATGATAATAATAATAATAAGTGGATGTAAGCACATGAACAAGATAAGAAAAAACAAAAACAAATTACACGAACGTATATAAACAGAAGATACAAATATTACAGGCATCCCCCTCCCCCCACACACTAAATAAACATAGATGCACATAGAGATATAAGCATGCGCAAATGAAGACATACAATAGAAATACAAAATGGCTGATGGTTAGTAAGGAGAGAGACACAATTAAGTAAGAAGAAAGCAAAGGACCACTGATGCGGTCACAGGAGTGTGACGAAAAAACTCTGGCCAAAATAAGATTAAGATTAATTTAAAAAATAAATAACACTGAAGCAAAGTAACACCAAATATATAGTGCGTGTGTTTTTATTGGCTAAACTTGCAATATGACCATTCTGAAATATAACAATATATATATATATTTATGTATATGTATATATATATATATATATATATATATATATATATTTGTATGTATATATACATATATGTATGTATGTATATATATAGATGTATACACATGCATGTTGGGCTTCTTTCAGTTTCTGACTTTATATCTATCAGATCCACTCACAAGGCTATTTATTGTAAAAGTCACTTGCCCAAGGTGCCATGTGGTGGGACTGAACCTGGAATCATGTGGTTTGGAAGCAAGCTTCTTACCACACAGCCACACCTATTGATTTTAATATTGTTTTCATTATGTTTCCTTCATCTTCTCTGTTCAGGCATTCCTCATTCACCATAATGTCACTAAAGCTGCACCACCCAATGAATTACAAGAGCGGATCAGAAACTTACTTAAAGAGAATCCAAATTTAGCAGAAGCTGTAAGTATGGTTGTTTGTTTTACTTCTATTGTTCCGTGATAGCATGGGTTGGGTGAACACATTATTGAAATGTTATTTCGAAACCTGATATTCTTGCTGTTGCTAACTCTTACCTGTTTTTCAAGTAAGGGATCTCTTATTTCAGACATTTTCATGCTTAACTGCTAAATTACAGTGATGTAAACACACCAACATTGATTGTCAAGCAGTGTTGTGTGTGTGTGTGGGGGGGGAGGGAACGCAGACACAGGACACACAAGCAGATGTATATTATATATATATATATGTGTGTGTGTGTGTGTGTGTGTGATGAATATATGAATTTATATCCATTTCTATTCAACAGTTAATTACTTCTTTTCGTTTCTTCACCTACACATGTTTCTGCAGCAATTAACTATTGCACACTGCAAAATTTGCATCTTTATGTACCCTTATTGTTAGTTGTTACTTCTTCAGGGTGGATACAACCACATTGTTCAGATAGAATCTAATTTAATGGAGTGTGCATTAGTTAATTGCTGCAGAAATGAAAAATAATTTACTGCTGAATAAAACTGGATATACACTGTGGCCATGCTGGAGCACTGCCTTTAGTCGAGCAAATCAACCCCAGGACTTATTCTTTGTAAGCCTAGTACTTATTCTGTCCGTCTCTTTTGCTGAACCGCTAAGTTACGGGGACATAAACACACCAGCATCGGTTGTCAAGTGATGTTGCGGGGGGCAAACACAGACACACAAACATATACACACACCCACTCACACACACACATATATATAAATAAATAACCCCCCCACACACACACACATGATGGGCTTCTTTCAGTTTCTGTCTCCCAAATCCACTCACAAGGCTTTGGTGGCCTGAGGCTATAGTAGAAGACAATTGCCAAGTGCCCCACAGTGGGACTGAACCCAGAACCATGTGGCTGGGAAGCAAACTTCGTACCACATAACCATGCCTGCACCTACTGTGTTTGTGTTAACATATTTAATGCAGGGATTATTAAAGATTTAACTAATGCTCCCTTGTTGTTGTTGTTGCTGCTGTCATTTAGCCTTGGGTGGGCTGTTATCAAGAATAGATGCACCTTCATTCATTTATCTGTGTTTTTATTGAGGTTTTGGTGAAGGTCATGACCTTTGATTCTCTTCTTCTTTATCCTCAGCACTTCTTGAGTTACTTAAACAACATCCGTGTCAAGGAATTCTGCACAGCTTCTCACAACCTCTATCACTATTTTGACCGATATGTCCTGCCGTCAGTGGACCAAAGCAATGTCCAGCAGTTCAAAACTAAAGAGAATATTGATGACAGCAACCGTCGTTATGCTGCACTGAATCTTGCAGCTTTGCACTTTAGTTTTGGACACAAGTAAGTCCCATTGATTTTTCAGTTAGACCTTGAACTTGTTTTATCTTGTACTTATTTCAGTCATTGGACTGCGGCCATGCTGTGTCACAGCCTTGAAGGATTTGTTTGAATAGACCAACCTCAGAACTTATTGCTAAAGTCATCATGATTGTCATTCTACACCCATTTTTCCATGCTGGCCTGGGTTGGACAAAATACATGCTCCTGTGTCTGGAATTGAACCTTCTCTCCTCTCCCCCCAGGCTGCCTGGGTGAAAGCCAGAAATGCTAATCACTCGACCACATGTGAGTCTGGTACTTGTTATCTTGGTCTCTTTTGCTGAACTGTGAAGTTATGGGGACATAAGCAAACTCTATACCGGTTGTCAAGTGGTGCAATGGGGACAAATACAAACACACACACACACACACACACAATTCAAATAATAAGACAAAGAAAAACTTTAGACGTAGGAGTGGCTGTGTGGTAAGTAGCTTGCTTACGAACCACATGCTTCTGGGTCAGTCCCACTGCATGGCATCTTGGCCAAGTGTCTTCTGCTATAGCCTCGGGCTGACCAAAGCCTTGTGAGTGGATTTGGTAGACGGAAACTGAAAGAAGCCTGTCGTATATATGTATATATATATATATATATATATATATATATGTATGTGTGTTTTTGTGTCTGTGTTTGTCCCCCCAACATTGCTTGACAACCGATGGTGGTGTTTATGTCCCCCGTAACTTAGCGGTTTGGCAAAAGAGACTGATAGAATAAGTACTAGGCTTACAAAGAATAAGTCCTGGGGTCGATTAGCTTGACTAAAGGCGGTGCTCCAGCATGGCCACAGTCAAATGACTGAAACAAGTGAAAGAGTATATCGTTATTGACCAGTTACAAGTGTTTCTGTTCCACCACTGCTTTCGTTGCCAGTTTATGCAAAAGTTTAAAGTGAAAATTTATGTAATATTTGTAGTTTTATATTTCATGTGTCTTTACATTGAGTTCAAATTCTGCTGAGGTCGACTTTGCCTTTCATCCTTTCGGGTTTGATAAATTAAGTACCTGTTGTGTATTGGGGTTGATCTAATCAACTGCTTCTCCTCCCCAAATAAAATTTTGGGCGTTGTGCCTAGAGTAGAAAAGAATATTTGCAGTTTTAAACATCAGAGTGGCATTTCCTCAGAGCTGCATCAAAGGTGTGCTCATACATGGTGCATCTGTCAGACTTTGTGTTTTACTTGTATTGGGAGGAAAGAAAAATCAAGTAAATATGTAGTCATGCTGGGGCAGTGCCCTGAAAGGTTTAGCGAAACAATCATCCCCTGCACATAGTTTTTTCAGTCTGGTGACTGAAACTAGCAAAAGGTAAAAGTTACATACACACACACACACACACAGAGGTGTGTGCTCTTCTACAGCAGCACACCTGTTTCTGCCCTCATTCTTGATCACTCTCTCTCTTCTTGCTCTTCCCTCTGGCTGGGTAACCAGGTATCTCCTTTAGAGCAGTACACCTGTTTCTGTCCTCATGCTTGTTAACTCTCTCTCTCTCTCTCTCTCTCTCTCTCTCACTGGTCTGCCTCTCTAACACACTCTAACCTTTTGGCCATCTGGCACAAGATCACCTCCTCCAATGCCCCCTCCCCTCTCAAAGATTCTTTGTCCTGCAAGTTACCTGGTGACCCTGCCAGAACTGGTACCACTTAAAAAGCGCCCAGTCCTCACTGTGAAGTGGTTGGCATTTGGAAGTGCATCCAGCTGTAAAAACCATGCCAAAACAGACCTCACCTGTGCTGATGCCACTCTGCAGGACGGCCGGTGTTAGGAAGGGCAGCATCCAGGTGTAAAACCCTTGCCAAAACAGACACAGAAGTTTGGCATAGTCTTCTGCTTGGCCAGCTACTGTCAAACTGTCCAACCCATGTTAAATGATGATGTTGACGATGATTGCTTCATCTTGACAGATGATAGCTGTCTCAAGAACACACATCACAATCCCTCCATTGATGAGCTCTCAGATAACTTTTAAGACCAGCTGCTGTCTGGCAGGGCTTAAAACACAAGCAACAGATATTATTCAAGTTTCTTTCACATTGGAATCTGATTCTGAAGGAATGTTTCTGTGAGCCAGCATATGTCTTTTTAGCCCAGATATTGTCTTACAAGTTTTTGTGACATGTACCTCTCCCAAACAGTTGAAGGAATCTGGGGTAGAGGTAGACCCAGGAAGACATGGGGGTGAGGTGGTCGAGTACGACTTTTGAACGTTGGGCCTCACAGAGGCAATGACGAAAGACCAAGACCTCTGGAGATATGCTGTGATTGCGAAGACCCGACAAATGAATTGAGTTCATGGTTCGCAGGATGGCCTGCTGTGCTTATCTTGGATCGTAGGGCGACCTGTTGTGCTTGAGGAGACCTTATTGAGTCAAGTACATCAACATCAAAATAAAAATCAAATGGAAATTGTAGTTGTGATACCTGTGCCGGTGGCATGTAAAAAGCACCATCCGGAAGTGGCTGATGCCAGCACCGCCTTAACTGGTGTCTGTGCCGGTGACACGTAAAAAGCACCAACTGATTGTGGCTGTTGCCAGCCTCCTCTGGCCCCTGTGCTGGTGGCACGTAAAAAGTATCCACTACGCTCACAAAGTGGTTGGCGTTAGGAAGGGTATCCAGCTGTAGAAACACTGCCAGATCAGCCTGGAGCCTGGTGCAGCCTCCTGGCTTCCCAGACCCCAGTTGAATCATCCAACCCATGCTAGCATGGAAAATGGATGTTAAACGATGATGATGATGATGATAACACAAGTTGTAAGAGGCAGTTGGAGTTCAAGATTATTAACTACCTGGGCATTTCGATTTTCATGTGACTTCATATGATTCATGTATCCTGCTTTTGACAACAGAACATTCATACATGCATACAGTTGAACCTTGGCTTATGAATTTAATTCAAGATGAGAAATGGCAGATTCGAGCAGGGATGTGCTCTGAGTGAAAGCTAAACACCTCTCCCGCTTATGCTGCCAGCTTGTGTGTACATTACTCGAAACACTGTTTGTCACCCAAGATGTTTTGTATTTGGAAAATTGTTCATAAACTGAGCTTGCACTGAATGTATGTGTGTGTCTGTGTGTACGTATGCATGTTTTATGTATGTATGTAACTAACAAATTAGCCAACCAACCATTTGTATTGCTTATTTAACCACCATTAAACCAATTTCCATCTGTTTTTCAGAGAACAAGCTATTGCAGCCTTACGAGAAGCCATTCGTATGGCTCAGGAAAATAACGATCACTTATGTCTCCAGCACGCTTTGGTAAGAACAATTAGTTTGGCATTTTCTAGCTTTCTCTTATTCTCTTCATTCCCTTCTCTCTTCTTTGTCATCAACCTGAGCACCTGTCTGTCACTATCCTCCCTATCTCTCTTTGCACCTATCTGTCACCTTCCTCTCTCTCTCTCTCTGTTTGCAGTTGTCTGTTGTCTCTTTCTCTATTTCTTTCCATTTGTCTTTCTCCCTCATTCCCTTCTTCTCATTCCCTTCTTTGTCGTCAACCTGTCTCTTTCTCCCTGCTTGTTCTAATTGATTCTTTCTCTCTCTTTCTTTTACATTATGTCACCTCCTAAGGTGGAGAGCTGGCAGAAATGTTAGCATGCCGGGTGAAATGCTTTCGTCTGTCTTTATGTTCTGAGTTCAAATTCTGCCAAGGTCGACTTTGCCTTTCAACCTTTAGGGGTCAATGAATTAAGTACCAGTTGCATACTGGAATCAGTACAATTGACAGGCCCCCTCCCCTAGAGTAGAAAAGATTATGTTACCTCCTCCCCTAACATGCTTTGTCTTGTGGCAACTCCAAGTACGATTATAAGCTAATAAATTAAACTTTCATTTATTCACTGCTTTCAATCCATTTTTCTCCAGGTTTGGCTGCATCGTCTTGGAGATGAGGGAAGTGCTGAAACAGCAAAACTTATGAAGAGACAAATTTCTCTCCCAGTAAGTATTGAAATATAAAATCTACATCATTGTCATCATCATCATCATCATTTCCATCATCATTGTAATCACTGATCGTCATCATGACCATCATTGTCATATGTCTGTTTACCACACTGGCATGAAGAACTGCTTTCAATTATCAGGCAACCCCTATGGACTTAAATGGGGACAGCCCTTATACATAGTTTTCGTTCAGCTAGTTATACTATTAATGTTACTTTTTCTTCTTGAATTGTCTCTTCTGTCTTTTAGTCGTTTCAGTCATTAGACTATGGCCATGCTGGGGCACTGCCTCGAAGAATTTTTTTGTTGAATGAATTGACTCCACTAATTTTTTTTTTATGTCTGGTACTTATTTTATCAGTCACTTTTGCGAGACAACTAAGTTATTGGGACTTAAATGAACCAACACCGGTTGGGAGACTTACACAGACACAAAGATGCACACAAACATGCGTGTGTGTATTATATGTGTATACATATGCAACGAGCTTCTTTCAGTTTCCGTCTAACCAACCAAATCCACTCACAAGGCCCTGGTTGACCTGAGGTTATAGAAGAAGACACTTGCCCAAGGTGCCATGCTGTGGGACTGAACCCAGAACCATGTGGTTGGCAAGTAAGCTTCTTACCACACAGCCATGCCACTTAGGATTTCTGATACTTACATAAATATCTCAACAGTTAACTCTTTATGTTTAGCTGTTGCCAAACCATTGTTAATCTCTCTCTTTACTTGTTTCAGTCATTTGACTGCAGACATGCTGGAGCACCGCCTTTAGCCTAGCAAATCGACCCCAGGACTAGTAAGCCTAGTACTTATTCTATCGGTTCTCTTTTGCTGAACCGCCAAGTTACGGGGATGTAAACACACCAGCATCGGTTGTCAAGCGATGTTGGGTGGGGGTGGGTGACAAACATATACACACACACACACACACACACACACATATATATATATATATACGACGGGCTTCTTTCAGTTTCCATCTACCAATTTCCACTCACAAGGCTTTGGTCGGCCTGAAGCTATAGTAGAAGACACTTGCCCAAAGTGCCACGCAGTGGGACTGAACCTGAAACCATGTGTTTGGTAAGCAAGTTACTTACCACACAGCCACTCCTGCACCTATTGAAAAATAAAGAAAATAATAAGAAGCAACAATCTTTAATCATATCTTTTTGTATTCACTTTTATCTGTTGATGATGGTTAACGTTTTTGTCATAGAATCTTGTCTTATGCTCTTTTTTGTTCAGGCTTTGGCATTGTTGAATATCCAGTCTCTTGCTAAGTACAATGCATTTGCTAAAATGAAACCAGCCAAGTAAGTAGGGCATTTTAAATTTGGTTACAAAGTTACAGAGTTGAAATGTGTAACCATTTCAACCTGGCAAATTCTCAATTTCCACTTCAGTTTCTTTTTTCTAGACTGTCTTTGGCTTAGAGAAGAGGAAGGGCTGTGTTCACGAGTCTGATGAGTAGAAAGGAGGACTTTAGATTGAGAGCAGAGATGTGGCTTGAATGCTTGCAATAGAGTACTTTCGTTTACTTAAACCCTTTGCTCCCTATGGAGCATGAGCCATTGATGATCTCTCTCCACCATTCTCAACTCTGGGCTGTCTTTCCTACATTCTTCAGGTCTTGTTGGTTCTGAATGTGGAGGGTACCTGTAGAAGGGGTAGACCCAGGAAGATGTAGGACGAAGTGGTGAGAAAGGATCATTGGACGCTGGGCCTCACTGAGGAAATGACTGGGTATCAGCAGATGTGATTTGCTGTACTTGATAAAATGTGCCAAGCTAAGTAAAATCGCTGTCTCCCATACATAGAGGCTTGTCCTTTCATGTGCTGATGCCACTTAAAAAGCACCTGTGTTGGTGCTGCATGAATGCACCCATGCAGGTGGAACATAGAAAATACCTGATACACTCTGTAAAGTGGTTGGCATTAGGAAGGGCATCCAGTCATAGAAACCATGCCACAACAGACAGTTGGAGTCTGGACTGCTCCATGTTAACCAGCCCCATGTCAAACCATCCAACCCATGCCAACATGGAAAATGGACATTATACGATGTTGAGGATGATGATGATCATCATCATCATTGTTTCTGTGATGTTACTTGTCTCTTTGTAGGCCCAATGCAAGCATTTTTTTTAACCCCTGGGAAGTTTGGCCCCTATCCTTTGACTTCTCCAGCATAGGATGCCCTGCCAGGAGCTTTGTGTTCCACTTGGTTCTCAGGTCAATGAGGCGTGCATGCCACCACACTGCAACAAGAACTGGACCTTGTGGTTGCAAACGAGTGACCCCTGGTAATGGCAGCAGTGATTCCACACAGCTTCTGTCCAGCAAATTACATTCTTTATTATAGTATGAATTAGAAATTAACCCTTTTGATATCAACTTGGCTGAAGCAGCCTCTGGCTCTGTAGTACAAATGTCTTGTTTTCAAAAGTTTTGAATTAAAATCTTCCACCAAACCTTAGTAACAATTTATGTTCCTAACACTAGCTTAATGATAACAAAGCTATTTTACTAAATTCTTTTGTTTTATTTAAAATTAAAAGAAACAGAGCATCTCAACAGAAATATGGCAATGAAAGGGTTAAAATATATAAAAGAGAAACAATTCTTAATCCTTTTGGTACCAAACTAGCTGAAGCCACCTCTGGCTCTGTGTAGTACAAATGTCTTGTTTTCAAAAGGTCTGAATTAAAATCTTCCACCAAACCTTCATCACAATTTATGTTCCTAACACTAGCTTAATGATAACTAAATTATTTTACTAAATTCTTTGGTATATTTAAAATTAATTGAAAGAAACACAAAACATCTCAGCAGAAATACGGTAACAAGAGGGTTAATTAGGCAAGTGTGATGGGACAGATGCACTTTTTGTAATTAGTTATCAAATTTATCAAAATTGCAGCATTGTTATACAGTAAATACAAAGCATGTATTACATATGTGTGTGTATTCTTTATTTATTATTTTTTTTTTTTACTTGTTTCAGTCACTTTGACTGTGGCCATGCTGGAGCACCACCTTTAGAAGGGTTTTAGTTGAACAAATCATCCCCAGGACATGGGGCTAGTTAGCATGGAGCAGTCCAGACTCCAACTGTCTGTTGTGGCATGGTTTCTATGACTGGATGCCCTTCCTAATGCCAGCCACTTTTCAGAGTGTGTCAGGTATTTTCTATGTTCCACCTGCACGGGTGCATTCATGCAGCACCAACACAGGTGCTTTTTAAGTGGCATCAGCACATGAAAGGACAAGCCTCTATGTATGAGAGACAGCGATTTTACTTAGCTTTAGCACATCTAGTACTTATTCCAATAATCTCTTTGACCTGAGGCTATAGCAGAAGACACTTACTCAAGGTGTCACGCAGTGGAACTGAACCTGGAACTATGTGGTTGGGAAGCCAACTTCCTACCACAGTGCATTGCTGCAGCTACTTCTCTTCTGTCGAACCATGAGAGTTTCTTCTGCTGAACCTTCTGGATTCAGTCTTCGCATGCATAGGTATGCTAATTAACCCATAGCTGGGACCCTGGTACTCTGCAACAAAGTTGACCTAAGAATCATAGTGGCTAAGAGGTGGTTCCTTACTTGTCAAAACCCTGGAATTCCTGAACTGGGGCACCACTCCTAATGAAGTATAATGTTGTGCTTCTGTTAAAATGGAAGCACTTAGATTGTGGAAATGTGATTTTAACCATTAATTTTAAAGAAATGGAAGAGCTGAAGTGGAATTGTGTCATTGACTAAGTCGCAGAAAACAGATGAGACTTTGTTACATGGTTTGTGTAACGTAAACTTTTTTTTGCTTAATTTAATAATTTTATTATTATACTTGGGGATGACCATATTTTGTTAATTAAACACACACACACTATATATGGTCTTTACTTCAGCATTATTATCATTATTAAGGTGGTGAGCTGGCAGAATTGTAAGCACGCCAGATGGAATGCTTCGCAGCATTTCGTCCATCTTTACGTTCTGAGTTCAAATTCTGCCAAGGTCGACTTTGCATTTCATCCTTTCGGGGTCGATAAAATAAGTGGCAGTTGAACACTAGAGTCAATTACACAGACTCCTCCCCTCTCCCAAAATTGCTGTCCTTGTGGCAAAATTTAAAACCATTATTATTATTATTATTAGTATTATACTTTCTTTGTCAAAGCTCTTTCATCACACATCCTGTGACCTCTTCAGTAACTCTGTATCTCAAATGTTCTCTTGTTCAGCTTAGTCCATTTTGTCTTTCTGTGATATCTATCCTTATTTGCACATGTGTTTTGTGTGTATATGGATTTGCTTACTACACTGTTTGTACCTGTTTCTTTTATTTGATTAAATTTTCAGTGTCATTGAAAGCATGTTATCCAATAATGTCCTGAGTAGTCAGTTCTCTCATGGGGAGTTTGCTTGCATCAGCCTTGCACAGATTGCTGCTCTCTGGCATACCTATGGCAAGAGGTAAGACATTCCTTTGTTTTATTTATTCTTTTTGCTCATTTCATCATCAGACTTCCTAAGTCCCTTTTCCCTTTCTAAACCAGGAGTAAATCTTGGGAGCTTCATGTCATCATTTCTTGTTGTCATGGTTGCCTTTTTTAAAACAGGTTCATACCAGCAAATGACCTTCTTGTCTCCTGCTATTTTAGTCACCTCTTACAACACATAGAAACATGTTCAGTTACTTTTAACCTTGTTTCAATCATTGGACTGCGGACATACTGGGGCATCACATTGTAGAGCTGCATAAATTGATCCTGGTACTAATTTTTTGTTTTGAAGTCTGGTACTTAATTCTCTTGATCTATTTTGCCTAGCTACTAGGCGATGTAAACAAACCAACACTGGCTGTCAAGCAGTAATGGGAAAAACACAGACATCCTGCCACCCATACACCCACCTACACACATGAGAAGCTTCTACACAGTTTCTGTCTGCAAAATTTACTCACAGGGCATTGACTGGCCTTGGGCTATAAGAGAGAAGACACTTGCCCAAAGTACTGTGCAGTGGGACTGAACCTGAAACCATTCAGATTTCTCTGTCAAATATAATGCTTATTTAGTCACATTGAGGTAGATTAGACATGCTTTACTTTGTGGCTTCGAGATTACAATGTCATTGTTTATTTTTAGAATGACGTTGTAGGGTTGGTGTGAGAGGCTGGATCTGGCCAGTATGAAGATAAAACAGGTAGATTATTTTGGTTGGATATGGCCAGTTTAAATGCTAAAGGGTTAATATGGGTATTATCTTACTTCACTCACTGACTTGAATGATGCTCTGGTGCATCCATCACAATGCAGCTTATGGTCCCTGCTGGTCTGCCTGTGATTCTGCTTCAACTCTTATGTGTCTGTACTCTCTTTTACTTGTTTCAGTCATTTGACTGTGGCCATGCTGGAGCACCGCCTATAGTCGAGCAAATCGACCCCAGGACTTATTCTTTGTAAGCCTAGTACTTATTCTATCGATTTCTATTGGTTCCTTCTGCCGAACCACTAATTTACAGGGGCGTAAACATACCACCATTGGTTGTCAAGTGATGTTGTGGGGACAAACACAGACACACACACACACGCACGTATATACACACATATATATGACAGGCTTCTTTCAGTTTCTGTCTGCCAAATCCACTCACAAGGCTTTGGTCGGCCTGAGGCTATAGTAGAAGTGGGACTGAACCTGGAACCATGTGGTTGGTAAGCAAGCTACTTACCACACAGCCACTCCTGCACCTGTAGCTTACATTGGGTTCAGCATTTGTGCATATTGAGTGAAGTCATCTTCCTAAAGGTGCTTGGCACTTCAGATTCCTTTCTTCTTTCCTATTTGATGAAACCTTTGTCTTTGCTAAGTTTATACGAAAGCCTCTCAATTCTAGGCTTTTCTCCCTTGCCCAGAATTTCCTCTTTAATTCCCTTGTAGATTCAGCTATATGTACATGTGTGTGTGTCTTTGACTTTGTTGTTGTCCCACCACCACTGCTTGACAACTGGTATTGATTTGTTAGCATCCGTGCAACTTAGTAGTTTGCCAAAAAAAAGATCAATAGAACAAGTACCAACCCTTTAACATTCAAATCGGCCATATCCGGTCCAGATATTTCTACAAATCCTATGTTGAAACCATCCAGATCAAGCCTCTCACACCTGCCCAACAAAGGTATTTGGAAAATAAACAATCATCATCATCATCATCAGTTAACATCTGTTTTCCGTGCTGGCATGGGTTGGACGGTTTGACTGGAGTAGGTAAGGCCAGGGGCTGCACCAGGCTCCATTGTCTGTTCTGGTATAGATTTTTTTATAGCTGGATGCCCTTCCTAACACCAGCCACTTCATATAGTGTACTGGGTGCTTTTAACATGGCACCAATTACATCATCGAAATGGAGCCCAGAACTATGAGATAATCCATGATTATTTCAAAAACAAGCATTAAATTTGACAGAGTAATCATCATCATCATCATCATCATTTAATGTCTGTTGTCCATGCTGGCATGGGTTGGACAGTTTGACTTGCGCTGGTAAGCTGAGGGGTCTGCTCCAGACTCCTGTCTGATCTGGCATGGTGTCCATGCCTGGATGCCCTTCTCAATGCCCACCACTCCAAGAGTAAACTGAATGCTAAATGGTTAAAAGGGGGTTGATTTGTGTGACTAAAACCCTTTGAGGTGGTACCCCAGCATGGCCACAGTCTAATGACTGAAAGCAGTAAAAGAAAAATGAGTATAACTTTGCTCATCCCTGACCCCATTCAAAATATCTATGTCTTTGTGTCTTTAGTAAGAAATTTCCTTATGGTTGTCTTTGCAGAGAAAATTGTTCCCTTATCAGCCAATTGATCCTCCATCTAGACACGTCAGATGCAGGAATCTATCGAAACGAGGAATCAGTTTGTATTGCCATGTGTAACTTGGCCAGGCATCATTTTGATCAGGTAACTCCAAATCCTTTAACTTCAGCATTATCCATACACATGCATGTGTGTATAGGTATGTTTGTGTGTGTGAGAGCATATGTATATATGTGCCTGTGTATTTGACAGTTTCTGTGTGAATGTGTGTACTTTTATGCATATGTGTGTAAGCTAAGATCAGATTGTTCATTATTGATCACAGCACCAGTGAGGGTAAAATCAATGAACTATATACAATATGTATCGAATCAACAGTTTTTCATTAACTTCTGTAATATGTTTTATATAAACCCTTCACTATTGTCTTTGTAATATGCTCTTCTTGTGGCTCCTGTGGCAAATAAATGCAATTATTATTATTAAGTTGGCAAATGGCCGTGACTACAATTCACTTGGCTTGACGAGTCTTCTCAAACATAGCATATCATTGAAGGTTTTGGTCACTTGTCATTGCTTCCATGAGGCCCAATGTTTGAAGATCATTTTTCACCATTATTCAGAATGTAAGAATGGATGAAATTCTACTACTACTACTACTAATAATCTATTTTACTAAAGGCACAAGGCCTGAAATTTTAGCAGAGGGGATAAGTTGATCAAGTTGCTATGGTGATCAATTGATGTTGCTTATGTAAGCGACTTAACCCCTGCCCCCTAAAACTTCAGGCCTTGTGCCTATAGGAGAAATAATAATAATAATAATAATAATAATTGTTATTATTATTAAGGTAGTAATCTCGAAGAATTGTTTGTTAAGCAGCATTTCTTGTGGCTCTTTTTACAGTCTTAAGTTCAAATTCTGCTGAGATTGAATTTTCCTTTCATCCTTTAGGGGTTGATAAAATTAATACCAGTTGAGCACTGGGGTCAATGTAATTGACAATACTCCTCCTCTAAAATTGCCAGCCATCTACCAAAAATTTAAAGCCATAATTATTATCATTATTGTTGTTACTATTAAAGTGGCAAGCTGGCAGAATCATTAGTACACCAGGCAAAATGCTTAGTGGTATTTCAGCTGTTTTTACGTTCTGAGTTCAAATTCTGCCAAGGTTGTTTTAGCCTTTCTTCCTTTTGGGGTCGATGAAATAAGTACCAGTTATGCACTGGGGTTGATGTGATTGACTTATCCCCTCTCTAAAATTTCAGGCCTTATGTCTATAGTAGAAAGGATCATCATTGTTATTGTTATTTTTTTTTAGGGTATGATTGATGTTGCTATGGTGATAGTGGAGGGTGCCAAAGAGAGATTCCCAGCAAATACTTCCTACGCCCATATATGGATGGCCACAGAACAGGAGATGAAGTTTACGTTGGCTGTCTACAGCAACAAGTGGAGTGATGCTGAGATGGCATTGGTCAACCTAAAGGCCGTGTGTGAAACAGAAGCAGATATCAGGTTTGTGGCCAATATCTATCATCATTATAGGTGCAGGCATGGCTGTGTGGTAACAAGTGTGCATTCCTGCTGCATGGTTTCAGGTTCAGTCCCACTGGGGGCAAATGATTTCTCAGGATGACTAATATTTTGTGAATAGATTTAGTAGGCAGAAATTGAAAGAAGGCAGTGAGCTGACAGGGTGAAATGCTTAGCGGTATTTCGTCTGCTGTTACGTTCTGAGTTCAAATTCTGCCAAGGTCGACTTTGCCTTTCATCCTTTTGGGGTCGATAAATTAAGTACCAGTTACGCAATAGGGTCGATGTAATTGACTTAATCCCTTTGTCTATCCTTGTTTGTCCCCTCGATGTGGGCAATAAAGAAATAAGAAATCATATGTGTGTGAGTGAAGGTGTGAGTGTTTTCTTGTCTTGGTGTCACGCTTCATCATCATCATTGTTTAACGTCCATTTTCCATGCTGGCATGGGTTGGAAGGTATGACAGGAGCTGAGCAGCTGAAGGGCTGCCCAGGCTCCCTGTTTGTTTTGGCATGGTTTCTATGGCTGGATGCCCTTCCTAATGCCAACCACTTTATGGAGTATACTGGGTGCTTTTACACAGCACTGGTACGGTGGCACCAGCACTTATGAGCCTGCTAGATTAGGGATGCTCAGCTGGAGAGGGTTGCAGGTATGAGCCTGTATGCAAGGGCAACCACGCCTTTACTTAGCTCGGTGTATCTTTTCAAGCACACCAAACTGCCAGGAGTCCCAGTCCCTTGTCATCCCCTCTGTGAGTTCCAACATTTGTAGATCCCTTCTCACCACTTTGTCACACACACACACAAATTGTAAAAACTTAAACTTTGTTTTTATGTATTCCTCACAGAATAATTTTATCACTTGGATTTTCAGTTACATGGACACTTTACATTATACTGCTTTGTAATGGACTGTTAGCCAAGCCCATATGAGGAGCTTACTGTGGTAGCTGCATTATTCCCTGAATCTATATTTTATGCTACTCATTTATATATAATTGTATATATATTTTTCACTTACAATGATTATATTTAATTAATTTATTTTTCATTCTGTAGATGTGGTATTTTGTTAAAAGAAAGGGGCCAGGTCAACCAAGCCCTTACACACATGCACCAACTTCTTGAGAAATGTGAAAAAAACAGCAGTGAGACCACACCTTTCTATACGTGTCGGTAAGTCATCTAGTTGTGGTAATTTAACCCTAAGTCAGCCTGGATGCAACAGATCTTTGTTCAAAGATGTTCCAGATCACCAGATACCCTTTTTAAGACATAAGTGTATCTCAGAGTACATTACCCAGAGTGTTTTATTCAGGCATGGTGTATCTAGTATCACATTACCTAATGTCCCCTTTCTCAACCTGCATCCAGCAGATTTATGATCAAAGTTGTTTCAACTGGGATTATCCTGTGTTATTATTCAGACATAGTGTATCTAGGACTAAAGGTCATGAATGACCATGGGATTGCATCTAAAAAGTTTCCCTCCTGGGCACATGTTTAGGCAAGGTTGTTTATGGAAGACCAGCAGTTGTCCATGCATACCGGCCTCCTCTCACCACACCACTGATGTTATCCAAGGGAAAGGTGAAGGAGCCAATACAGCTGGGAATGAGTGATGCCACCACTCATTTCTACAGCTGAGTGAACTCTTGCTGAAGATAACAACACACATCCCAATCTGGGAATTGAACTCACTACTTCACGATTGTGAGCCCGATGTTTAAACCACTGAGTCATGCACCTTCACATATGCAGATGAATATATATATATATAATCAAAATAAGCAACAAGTATATCTGAGGTAATGTGGTACGATCGTTTCATGCTACTTCATTTTATTAAACACTAAGTATTACATCAGTTTTAAAATGTCAAGCAATCTTCAGCCACTTATAGAAATTTTCCAATCAAACAGACAATGCACATTCTTATCTCTATTTCGTTTGCCAACATTATAAAGAGGGTAGATATACAGACAGAGAGGTTGATTTCATTCTTAAGAACATGATAGTATTAAATCTACTCTCTGACTGTAGATTTTTTCACTTTGTAATTTAGATCTGTTAGTGGGAAGGGGGATTCTATTTTTGGTTGGATGGAGACAAAGAATTTTTTCTATTTATAGATATAGGAAGGGGTAGAAACAAATATCGAAACCAATAAACCTATTCCTATTCTGAGGAACCCAGCCCAGATACATTTGAATGCAGTATAGCAAAAAGCTAGTATGTTGAAGTTAGAGGGGTAGGGGAAGATAGACTACTATTGTTCCAGGGGTTTTAATGTCTACTACCATTTGACATCCAGATTCTATATTAAGAAATTTAAGTAAATATTCCTTAGACAATTTCCTAAATGATTTCAGTAAACATTATTATCTAATATATGGATAGAAAATATAGAAATTATTTCATATTTATATAAATATATATGTTTAATAAAATGAAGTAGCATGAAACGATCGTACCACATTACCTCGGATATACTTGTTGCTTATTTTGATTATAATCACCCCATGGATTTATATGGATAATACTATACAAAATTCTGGTGCATTTGACTTAAGTACCATATTCATCTGAATCTAAATTTTGCTGAACTTATATATATATACACACTTTAATCCCTCGATAATCGCAGGTGTTACATTCCAACCCCACCCCGTGGTAGGTGAAAATCCTCGAAGTAGAAACAGTACTGTAGATTTTTTATTTTTATAACTTGTATTTATTTATTTTATTATAAATGCACAACACCACAGAGGAATCGGCGTAAGCTTAAATAATAAACCGCGATAGGTGAACTGTGATATGGCGAGGGATTACTGTATGTGTGTGTGTGCATGTGAAGTTGCATGGCTCAGTGGTTAGGGTGTCGAGCTTACGATCATGAGGTTGTGTTCTTGAGCAAGACACTTTATTTCACATTGCTCCACTTCACTCAGCTGTAGAAATGAGTTGTGACATCACGGGTGCCAAGCTGTATTGGCCTTTGCCTTTCCCTTGGATAACACTGGTGACGTGGAGAGGGGAGGCTGGTATGGATGGGCGACTGCTGGTCTTCTATAAACAGTCTTGCCTGGATTTGTACCTGGGAGGGTAACTTTCTAGGTGCAATCCCAAGGTCAGTCATGACCAAAGGGGGGCTCAGCATGTGCATGTGTCTGTATAAAAGCCCACTTTGGTCATGAAAATCCGTGGGATTGCACCTAGAAAGTTACCCTATGTGGCACAAATCCAGGCAAGGTTGTTTTATGGAAGACCTGCACTTGTCCATACATTCAAGCCTCCCCTCTCCATGCCACTGATGCTATCCAAGGGAAAGGCAAAGGGGCTGATACTGCTTCACACCTCTGACATTGCAACTCATTTCTACAGATGAGTGAACTGGAACACTGTGAAATAAAGTGTCTTACTCAAGAACACAATACTCAGCTTGGTCTGAGAATTGAACACCCTACCTCATGATTGTGAGCCTGATGCTCTTACCACTGA
The DNA here is from genome assembly GCF_006345805.1 of Octopus sinensis. Lineage (NCBI taxonomy): Eukaryota > Metazoa > Mollusca > Cephalopoda > Octopoda > Octopodidae > Octopus > Octopus sinensis. The sequence goes on from NC_043024.1 coordinate 3,416,276, forward strand.
GCTATGCTCTGTCTTACCTTGTTTTTGATGTTGTTTAGCGCACATTTCTTATTGTTTCACTGTCCATTTTGTATCACCCACCAAACTCAACACAATGTTTTCCTACAATCCATGCTACCCTCCATGTGCACCCCACTAGAATTCTCCAAAATACCCTTAAAAACACATTCAAAATGTTTTATGGATGACAGTTTAGCTGTAGGAATTTTTCTATCACTTTTCATCACCACCACCACCACTCTCTTCATCATAAACCATTATCACCACCACCATCTTTATCATAAATCACCCTCACCACCATCATCATAAATCATTATCACCACCACCACCTTCATAACCATTATCAAAACCACCACCATCATCTTCATAAACTTTTATCACCACCACCACCACCTCAATCCCCAACATAATTGTCATGTTTCTTTCATTTTCCAGGGTGTTACTAGAACTTTCTGATATTCTACGGAAATCAGGCAACCTGAGTATAGCCATATTTTATGTGTTACGTTGTATCACATTGGCCAGAGATCACCATTTCCAATACATCCTTAGTTTGGCCATTATGCAGTTGGCACAAATACAGGTATGGTCCTCTCAGGTATCTCTCTTCTCTCTTTCTCTCATAAACAGATGTCATCAGTGCCCTAGCAGTGTCAATGTGAGAATACATCATCATCATCATTCTTTAGTGTCCATTGTTCGTGCCTTGAGAAGGGAGGACGCCCAAAACTGGGCAAGATGGTATGAGGGCAGTTACTTTGGCATTGAGGTAGATCCAGCCACCCTTGTTAAAGGGACAAAACCTGGATTTAAAATGATGGATGGTAGTGTGTCCATGGGTTGGTTTGACCTGGGCTGGTAAGCTGGAAGGCTGCACCAGACTCCAGTCTGATTTGGCATGGTTTTCTGTACCCTTCCTAATGCCAACCACTCTGGGAGTGTAATCGGTGCTTTTATGTGCCATTTGTGTGACACCAGTATCTGCACAACTGCGATTTTGCTCAGCTTGATGGGTCTTCTCAAACATGTCATAATATCAAAGGTCTCAGTCATTGCCTCCATGGGACGCAACACACATAAAAAGCACCTGTGCTGGTGCCACATACAAGTACCCATGCTGGTGCCACATAAAAAGCATCCATGCTGGTGCCACATAAAAGGCACCCGTACTGGTGATATGTAAAAAGCATCAAGGTCACTGTAAAGTGTTTGGTATTAGGAAGGGCATCCAGCCATAGAAACCTTACCTAAACAGACAATTGGAGCCTAGTGCAGCGCTCTGGCTTACCAGCTCTTGTCAAACTGTCCAACCTATGTATTGTAGGGAATTAGTGATAATGGTACACCCCTCCCATGTAACGAGTGGAATGAACCAGTCACTATAAGTATGGTGGTGTCGGCCGGTATTGAGTAAGTACATGTCGACTATGTTGATAGTCGTGTCTGTACTAATCTAGTAATTATACTGCGATACCGAGTGGGCGTTATAACAATCCAACCTTTTGAGGATAACACCATGACTGGTGCGGGTGGGTTTACAGTGCCAGATAGAAACATCCTATCGACTTTGGAATATAACATTATCTGTCAGAGTGACAACTGTTGTACAAAGACAGATACAACAGTGGCAAAAGACCACTTTATAACACTATTCTAGCATGAAAAATGGTCATTAAATAATGATGATGATGGTGATGATTTCTAGTCGTGATTGTATTTTTGTCTTCCATTGACAGATCTTGATGGGATTGCCTCATCTTGCAATTCCTATTCTCGAGGAGCAAATGATGAACATATTGACCAATGGCACTCTAGTGGACAAAGGCCGGATGCTTTACTGTTACTCAAGATGTACAGTGGCAGCTGCTAAAAAGAGCGAAGACCCTAAAGAAATAAAATCAGGTAAAATTTTGTTGTTTATTTCTTCTGTTTTTTTAATATTGCTGTGGGGTTAAGAAATTTTCAACCACATGGTTTTGGGTTCAGTTTCACTGGGCAAATGTCTTCTTTAATCTCAGGCTGACCAAAGCCTTGTCAGTGGCTTTAGTACACAATAGTCTGAAAACCTGTCACATATATAGGTATAGGTATATGCGAACTGCCATGCTTCACGGTAGTGAAACATGGGCTGTGACTGCAGAGGACATGCGTAGACTTGAAAGAAATGAAGCTAGCATGATCTGCTGGATGTGTAATGTCAGTGTGCACGCACGACAGAGTGTAAGCACCCTAAGAGAAATGCTGGATATAAGAAGCATCAGATGTGGTGTGCAAGAGCAACGCTTGCGATGGTATGGTCATGTACTGCGGATCGATGAGGAGAGATGTGTGAAGAAGTGCCACTCCCAAACAGTTGAAGGTATCAGGGGGAGAGGTAGACCCAGGAAGACATGGGATGAGGCAGTCAAGCATGACCTCAGAGCGTTGGGCCTCACTGAGGCAATGGCGAAGGACCGAGATCTCTGGAGATATGCTGTGACTGCAAAGACCCGGGCTGCTTCCTGCATCAGTTCCGCATAGCCCCTGCCCATTCAAAGAACGTCCCGCTGTGCTTGAGGAGACCTGTTGAGTCAAGTACATGAAGGTCGAAATAAATATCAATGGAAATAGTAGTTGTGATGCCTGTGCCAGTGGCACATCAAAAGCACCATCCGAACGTGGCCGTAGCCAGCGCTGACTTGACTGGCATCTGGGCCGGTGGCACATAAAAAGCACTATCCGAACGTGGCCGATGCCAGCACTGCCCCGACTGGCTTCTGTGCCGGTGGCACATAAAAAGCACCCACTACACTCGCGGAGTGGTTGGCGTTAGGAAGGGCATCCAGCCGTAGAAACTCTGCCAGATCAGACTGGAGCCTGGAGCAGCCCCTGGCTTCCCAGACCCCCGTCAAACCGTCCAACCCGTGCTCTCGCGGAAAACGGACGTTAAACGATGATGATGATGTATATGAGGTTGTATCAAAAAGTTCCTGGACTAGTTCAGTAGTGTGCCAACAGGTGGCAGCACACAGTTGCATGTGTACTGAGTGCTATCAGTGATCTTCATGAGGCAGTGTTCTGAGTGACATTGCTGTGTTTACTTTGCAAGTTGTGAAATTTGTGTTCTTGTGATTACATGTGTTTGCTGTAGTCTGTGATTTTGTCACGGATAGGAACAAAGAGCCAACATGAAATTTTGTGTTAATCTTAGGAAGTCTGCTACAAAGACATTGAGCATGCTTTGGCAAGCTTACAGTGATGAGGCAATGGGTCGTATGCAAAGTTGTGGTGGGAGACAAACACAGACACAAGACTCACACACATACATATATATATAGTGGGCTTCTTTCAGTTTCTATCTGTCAAATCCACTCACAAGGTTTTGGTCAGTTGCCATGCAGTGGGACTGAACTTGGAACCATGTTGCTGGGAAGCAAACTTCTTACCACACAGCCATTGGCAATATCTAATCCAGCCAAGCCAAGTCATTCTTATTTCTGCTTCTTTTATTCTCTCGCCTCACCTGACTAATCTAATTCTTCTTCTTCCTCCATTTCCAGCTCTGATGTCAGCCATACGGCAAATGTCCACAGTAATTGAATATTTCCAAACTGTTGAAGCATACAAGCTGCAAAAGGATGCACTGTATTACCAGTCCCGGATATGCGAGAGTTTGGGTTACACTGCTGAGAGGAATAGATACGCTCGGGAGTTCCGGCACCTAGACCAACTTTACCCATCGGTCCAGAAAATAGATGTCACACTGTTGTAGAGACACACAGACTCACTGTTTGTCTCTCTTTGGTTGGAAAGGTTCCATCATTTTGATAATGGATTGTTACTGGTTTGTTCCTTAGATTTTTTTGCCAATGTAATGTGTGTGTATATATATAATCATGTGTGTATACATGTATGTATACAGATTTCTGTATATATGTGTATGCATGTATATGTGTGTTTATATCTGTTCATACACAGACACACATACATTGGCTGTGATATGATTTGAACCTTTAACACCTTCACCAACAGTTTTACACTTCATCATCTTGGGAAGCTGAGGCTGTCCAAAACACCACCACCTGATTCCTACACAAGTCCCTTCCATCCTCCAGAGGTGAAAACCTCTCATCAGAGTCACTGAATTTTTTTCTAAGTTGACAGATTTTGACTGATATCAAAACTGAAGCCAGTCAGGCAACACTCTACTGACTGAAAGGTCAATAGTTCAAATCCCTGTCTTCTGTTCTTATAAATATGGGTTATTTGGATGCCACTGAAGAAGACCCTTTCAGTCTTAAAGTAAGAATTCAGCACAGGAGGAACCTAGCAGAACTGGGTTATTTATTGTCTTCTCCAGATTCCAGGTATTACAGGCTCAGTAGAACACTCATCAATTCAATGCTTACACTGCTGCCCCTGCCTACAGCAAAGGGTTGTCGCTTTTTTCTTTGAAACCTATTTACAACTAGGTGGACTGAGTCATTTTAGAATTGAGTGTCCTTGGCCACAGGCACAACACAGGGAGTGGTGATAAACTACGAGCCATATGCATCTCTGCTGGTTGTCCCAGTCTACCTAGTTGCAAATAGGCACCACGAGTAGGTAAAGCCATACAACTGTGTAAGTGAGTTGTGTGTTTTATTAGTCTGTTGTGCCTAAATTAAACAAATAATACACTTCAGAGATTGATAAACTCGATCGAAGATGTTAAACAAGTCTTCAGTGGTGCCTCTTATATCCAAACTGGTTCTGAGACTCGATATTCTCTGGAGGTGTCTTAGTAAACCCAAAGGAAGTATTGAACTCAACTGAATGAACAAATGTTAAACTGTAATTTTTCAATAAATGCTAATAACAAAAAGTGTTTTTTGTGTATAATTAATTGTTCTTGGCTTTGGGTAAAAGAAAATACAGGAGGATCAGTTAATTATGATTTTATGCAACATATTCCCCTCTCAGATTCACAAACTTACTGCAGTGGTTCTTCAGTTCTTCTAAGCCCTGTAAAAGAACTTGGAAGGTTAAACCTCCAACCAGGCCTTTCATAATACCCTTAAAGCAAGGAACTTTTCAGCACTCCTTATATATATATATTCAAGGGGTGCTGAAAAGTTCCTGGCTCTGGATAAATGAAAATATAGGAGGCTCAGTTAATTATGATTTTATTCAACATATTCCTCTCTAAGATTGACACACTTATTGCAGCAGTTCTTCTAAGCCCTGTAAAAGAACTTAGAAGGTTGGGCCCCCAACCAGGTCTTTCACAACATCCAGGAACTTTTCAGCACCTCCTCATATGTTTGGTTACAGCATATATGCAGGTATATACAGATGATGGGGCCATTTTTTTAACCTTTCAGTTATGACAGAAGTGCTCATGACCTTTTAATACTTTAAAATGGGCTTATCCAGCCTAAATATTGAACCTGTTCTATGTTCAAACCAACCAGATCTGGTCTCACACCTACCCTACAATGTCATTTTAAAAATAAACTAACATTGTTGAGATCTTGATTGATTCAAAATGATGTGAATGAATAAGCATTACATTTGATAGAGTAATCAGAATGCTAAAGGGTCAAGGGACCTCCAAAACTACTGGGAGAGAAGGAAAATATCTGCAAACCAGAGAGCCTGACTCAAATGCTTATAACAGACTGAACCCTGCAAAAGACACCAAAAATACCAGCTGGGGATGTTAACCCTTGAACTGTGAAATTAAATTTCATGGTTATTCTAGTAATGATGTTAAATATGTAGTAGAAAACCAGAATTGGTATTTTCTGCAAGTCATGTGGCTTCACTAATCTTGACTTATCTCAACAGTAAGTTGTTTCAAACCTGACATTCCTCAACAAAAGCTAGATTGGTGTATAAAACTGCTTTCTGTATGAAAGATAATGACATTTTGAGTGGATGTGTATGATTTCTACAATAAAACCCAAGTAAGCCAAAGTGGGATTTGAACTCAGAATGCAAAGTGGCACAGCAAGAATGAGCAGTGAGGGATCATCTGGCTTGGAGTCACACAGTTTAATTCAACGAAGCTTGGGGTTTTACTATTTGTGGAAATCACTTACAGAGTTGTTTCACTGCCTGATGAAACAATGTCTGTATTTGAAGATGTATACTGAGGGTGCTGCTGGGCTCCAAGTATTTACCCTAAACTTAAAAGACAACTAGAAGCACAGCCAGTTTCTAAAGTTAGGGGAAGCGAGCACCGAAAAAAGCACCACCACAACAACACATACCAAACAGTTTATAACTCATTCTTTTACTTGTTTGACTGTGGCTATGCTGGAGCACCGCCTTTAGTCAAGCAAATCGACCGCAGGACTTATTCTTTGTAAGCCTAGTACTTATTCTATCTGTCTCTTTTACTGAACTGCTAAGTTACAGGGATGTAAACACACCAACATCGGTTGTCAAGCGATGTTGGGGGGACAAACACGGACACACACACATATATATATATATATACATATATACGACGGGCTTCTTTCAGTTTCCACCTACCAAATTCACTCACAAGGCTTTGGTCGACTCGAGGCTGTGGTAGAAGACACTTGCCCAAGTGGGACTGAACCTGGAACCAAACAATTTAAAACTCATTTCTCTTATATTTCGCAAAACATTTCATTAATTATAATACACGTGATTGTATTGTACATTCATTAATTTCATGTTTCAGTAACGATGTCATTACGTATGAAACTTACAACTGCTGGTATAAATATGATGTAAAAAAAGATGAACTTCCACAGGATTGTACAGTGTCGAGAGGTTATGATATTAGGGTTCGATTTGGTTCTTCAGCTGTCAACAGCCACCAACACATCACAGGAGATTGAGAAGACAGTTCTAAAACACAGGAGCTTAGTCAAATAGTGTAATGACTCCAGAAAGTTCTTCCACGGCCAATTGATTAACAAAAATAAAGAGGCTCGACTTTTATCACACAAGTGAACTAAAGAGTTACAAAAAAAAAATTGTTGAAAAGGCACTAATTTTGAAAAATGTGCTCATAGGGGCAGTCGCTCTCCTTGCTCCATTATCAGCTACGCTACTGAAGACAATATGCCCCAATACATCAAAGCCTAATTTCCTTAGTTAAAGAAAAAAACAAAATTCACCTGGAAGTAGAGGTGTAACAATCTTCCCAATTGTGTGTTCGTCACAACTACAGGATTAAATATAACTTAATTCTATTTACTATGGAATGGAGATACCTATACATAGCTGTGATCTATATATGTGTGTGTAAATATATATATACACATATGCATGTTTCTATACATATGTAAGTATACATGTGTGTATATACATATTTATGTATATATATTTTTAAATATGAGGTCCCAGGTTCAATCCCACCACATGGTATCTTGGGCAAAACCTCAAGTCACACTGATTCTGTCTGAGGAGTAGGTTAAGAGTACATGGGCTTCATTCAGTTTCCATCTACAAAATCCACTCTCAATTCTTTGCTTAGTCAGGACTGTAGTAGAGGACAAATGCCCAAGGTGCCATGCTGTGGGACTGAACCCGAAACCTTGTGGTCAGAAAGCAAGCTTCTCAACCACACTGCCAGGCCTGCTGCTATAGTAAATAGAACTAAATGTAATTGTGACTAGCTTCACAGATATATATTCATTCACAACAACATATTTAATACTTACACCCTTTAGCAAACAGAACCACATCATATATGTAGGGCTGTGACTACCTTTATTATATGTCATCTTGTTATTCAGAAATAGAATCGTCTTCTGACAAACTGCGTTTGTCTTTCATGGAGAGTTTTTTGGGTGGAGGTTCAATATTCAGTTTCTGACGTAAATCAACAACATTCTCTTCCCAATATTTCTCAAAATACACAGACAGAAGAAATTTTGATTTCCGTCCACAACGAATGGCCCATGGCATAAATTCACTCCAGTATAACTGAGAATGTCTAAAACAGAAGGAAAAACAAAAATTATTATTATTATTATTTAAGGCAGTAAGCTGGCAGAATCGTTAGCACACCAGGTGAAATGCTTAGCAGTCTGGCACTATGTTCTGAGCTCAACTTTGCCTTTCATCCTTTCAGGGTCAATAAATTAAGTACCAGATAAACACTGGGGTCGATAAATTAACTGTTGAACACTGAGGTCGATAAATTAAGTACCTGTTGAACATTTGGGTCGACATAATTGACACATCTCTCCCAAAATGGCTGCTTTTGTCGCAAAGTTTAAAAACATCATTATTATTATTATTATCATCATCGTCATTATTTAAGTCGGCGAGTTTGCAGAATTGCTAGTGCACTGGATAAAATGCTTAGCGGTATTTCATGTCACTACGTTCTGAGTTCAAATTCCACCGAGGTTGACTTTGCTTTTCATCCATTCGGGGGTCAATAAAATAAGTACCAGTTGTGTACTGGGGTTGATGTAATCAACTTCTCCCTCCTCCAAATGTCAGGCCTTGTGCCTATAGTAGAAAGGATCATTATTATTATTATCATCATCATCAACAAATGTCTGTCTAGTTAAGCTGTTTGCTTTGCAACATCATTTTGGGTTCAGTCCTGCTGCATAGCAGGCCAACCATTGCCTTATGAGTGGTTGATGGAAACTGTGTGGAAGCCACTTGCGTGTGTGTGTGTGTGTGTGTATATATATATATATATAATATATATATATATATGGTGGCACGTAAAACACCCATTACACTCTTGGAGTGGTTGGCATTAGGAAAGGCATCCAGCTGTAGAAAACCATGCCAAATCAGACTGGAGTCTGGTGCAGCTGTCCAGCGTGCCAGCCTGATCAAACCATCCAATCCATGCCAGCATGGGCAACGGACGTTAAATGACATCAATTTTGACGTATCAGGATCCGGCAGCCTACACTTTCTTTGTCAGTCGTAATGCTTATGTCGAATGTGACGTTTCAGTCCCGCCAGCAATTTGCAATGAAGCCTGCAAATGTTACAAGTATGAGGATTACGGATCAATTCAGGCGGCGTATTTGCAACCGCTTTTCTCTTTTCCCTTGCACTCCCTAAGCCATTTGATGCAGGTTGAAACACAGTTTCTTATACCAGTTTGACACAAGGGTTTCCATTTTGTTTGCTCCAAGTCTCAAAGCTGTTGTGAGCTATACTGACTGCTGAGAGGTTACTCTTTAGTTGACCAACATTCCTGTGCCCACTCTCAAGCTGGCTGTACATGAGGACTTTGGGTATTCTTTTATCACTCATTCTGACAACATGACCAGCCCAGTGCAATTGTGACTGCATTGGGAAGCTTTCGATTCCAGCAAACTTACACTTGCTAAACAGGTTGACATTAAACACACATGTATGTATCTGTGTTTGTCACCCCCCACCCCACCCACTGCTTGACAATCAGTGTTGGTTTGTTTATGTCCCTGTAACTTAGCGGTTTGACATAAGAGGCTGATAGAATAAGTGCAAGACTTAAAAAGAAGGCCTGGGTGTGATTTATTTGGCTACATCCTTCAAGGCGGTGCCCCAGCATGGCCGCAGTCAAATGACTGAAACAAGTAAAGAATTAAAAAGTAAAAGGAGAAAGACAACACTTACTTTGGGCCAAGTCGTAGGGGACCAAAAACTGCCGCAGTTATACACATAGGTAAACCAGTCTGTAGGGCCTCTATCCACTTGACAACTACTTCCCCTAACATGTGGGGAGGCATACCCAGCAATGCATGGATCAAGTCATGGGTCTGCCTGTAACGCAGCATGATGTAGACAAGATCTGGATCATCGACGAAATGAACAGGCCGTCGGCCATCGGGATCGAAACCCTGTCAAAATGAAACAGAGGGGGGGAGGTTAGAAAAATAAATAAAGAAAAGAAAAAGAAAAAAAGAAACAAAATACAGGAAAATGCATTCTACTTGTTTCAGCCATTGCACTGCAGCAGCTTCAAGAGTTTTCATAAAAAAAATCGATTCCAGTAATTATTCTATCAGTCCTTTTTGTTGAACTGCTAGGCTATGGGGTCAGACAGACAAAAAGACACCGCCCACACACACAGACACATATGCATACGTTTGAATACATGCACACACATATACATATGTATATGTACACACACACACACATATATATACATATCCAGCCATAGAAAACCATGCCAAATCAGACTGGAGTCTGGTGCAGCCTCCCAGCTTACCAGCCTGGTCAAACTGTCCAACTCATGCCAGCATGGACAATGGATGTTAAGTGATGATGTATACACACACACATGTATACATATGTATATACACGCACACATACATTTTTATGTCAGACTACTACACACTTGGTAGGCTGATGTCTAGCAAATTCATCCACAGGCATTGATTGGTCCAGGCCTATAGTGGAAGACACTTGCCCAAGGTGCTGTACAGAGGGACTGAACTCAAAGCCACATGGTAGCAAGGTAAGCTTCTGATATGTCCCGCATTATGATGATGTAACTTCGTCTGCATGACTGGCCCATACAGTGTACCTTGCCGACTTACACTGCTTGCTGTGCCTGTTCACTATTTATCAGTAGTGGAACAGCCCACTTCTCACTTGGGGGTCTCTGCTACAACACCTCCCCACCCTTGAGATTTTTTTCTATTTTCACACAGCATTTTTTTAAACATTTCTTTTTCTTCCACGCAGAATTACTTTTCACTTCAGAATGCCGCAGGTAGTACCAGTCTACATTGTTTACCGGTAGCGCTACTAGCACATATCGACCTGACTTAAATACTTCAAATGGATTTATATTATTTTTCCCTGAGTGTAGTTCGGTTCTGTGTTAGAGTTCCAGTTTTATCAAACATTTTTTCTTCAGAATCTTTTTTCAATGGGATTTATATATTTTTCACTGTGTGTAGTTCAGTTCTATCTATGTTAGTCTTATCTTCCACTGCGTGTAGTTCGACTCCTTGTTGCCACTGATATAGTGACACCATTATACAGTGGGAAGTATCCTCATTGCCACTGATATGTCCTGCATCATGACAATGTAACTTCATTGTCTGCGTAACTGGCCCATACAGTGTACCTTGCCGACTGACACTGCTTTCTATGTCTGTCCATGATTTATCAGTAACGGAACAACCCACTTCTCACTTGGGTTGTCTGCCACAACAGCTTCTTAACCACACAACTATAGAAATACCTAGTAAAAAAAAAAACAGTCCCAGCAAACAAAGAAATCATAGTAATGCACAAGCAGAGCTGTGTGGTCAAAGAGTTTGCATAACAACCTTGGACAGCAAGTCTCTTCTAGTGTAACCTCAATGTTTCAAGTGGAATGTCATCATCATCATTGTCATTTTAGCATCCCTGCCTGTATGGGCCAGACAGAGTTTACTGAGGCAGGCTTTCTTCAGTTAGGTGCTCTTCCTTGTCACTGACCCTCACCTGTTTCTAAGCAAGGTAATATTTTCTCATGGTCAGACATATTTTACACAGAATATTGGAAATGATTGGTACTGCTTGTATAACTGTGACACTCATTTACACATCAAGACATGGAGACACAATCACACATACAAATATATTCTCTACATACACATATACTCTTTCTCTCTTTATTTTGATACACACACACGTATGTATATATATATATATATATATATATATATTTGTTGAAATGGAAAGATGAATTTTCTTGTTACAGATTATTCAAAAGTTTAACCGATACCTGGGTAGCAAAAATCACAGCAGAAAAAAGAGTTTACCCATGGGCTCTTAAGGAGCGTCCTCGTTCGAATTGCTTTGCTGCGCCTCTGTTTTGTTTTGTTCTGACAACGTAATTCCTGGTTTTTCCTGAAGAGAAAGCTGCAATATGGTATCCTTATTTAATCAGAATTTGGAAAATTGTGGCCTTTGAAACATGTGTAGAATGTAATAAAAGGAATTCTGTACAATCTTCGTTCAACTCCATTTCTTCCATTCACTAATTATATATATACATATATATATGTTCTGAAGTCTTTATTGCAGACTAAGTCCATGGGGTAAACAGTGACTATAAGAGAAATCCAGGTGAGCTGATATGGAGACAGTGATGCAGAAAAACACATCTGGGCTTGATGTATAAAATACACATCATCATCATCATCATTATCATTGTTTAATGTCTGTCTTCCATGCATTTATGGGTAGGATGGTTGACTGAAGGCAGCTAGGTAGAAGACTACCCCAGGCTACTGTGTCTGTTTTGGCAGGATTTTTACGACTGGATGCCATTCTTAACATCAACCACCCTGCAGAGTGGACTGAGTTCTTTTTACATGGTACCAGCACAGGTGATGTCAGTTTTGGTATGGTTCTTACATCTGAATACCCTTCCAAATGCCAACCACCCCAGAGTGTGGACTGGATGCTTTTTACATAGCACCAGCACCAGAAGGGTCACCAAGTAACTTGCAAGACAAGTTAAATGATGATGATATGATATGAATGGCTACTTTCAGTTTCTGTCAATCAAATCCACTCACAAAGTTTTGGTCAGTCCATGGCTATTGTAGACAACACTTACCCAAGGTGCCATGCAGTGGGATGGAACCTGGTACCATGTGGTTAGGAAGCAAGCTTCTTATTTCTTTATTGCCCACAAGAGGCTAAACATAGAGGGGACAATCAAGGACAGACAATAGGGTTAAGTCGATTACATCGACCCCAGTACGTAACTAGTACTTAATTTATTGACCCCGAAAGGATGAAAGGCAAAGTTGACCTTGGCGAAATTTGAACTCAGAATGAAACGGTAGATGAAATACCACTAAGCTTTTTGCCTGGTGTGCTAACGTTTCTGCCATGCCTGCACCTATTTGGCAGATAGAAATTGTGTTTATATTGGTATAAAGTGGTGTATACAACCTTGAGCCATTTATGCCCCTTACAAAACAGAATACACAGGTGTAGTGGTGGTGGTGGTCATCATCCTCCCCCGCCTTATTATTATCATCATCTTTTAAAGTCCATTTTGCATGCTGGCATAGGTTTGATGACCGACAGGATTGAGCAAGCTGCAGGGTTGCACCAAACTTCATTGCCAATTTTGGAATGGTTTCTACAGCTGGAGACCCTTCCTAACACCAACCATTTTACAGTGCGCACTGGCTGCTTTTCTTATGCCACTGGTATAGTGAGATTGCTAATTAACTTGTAAGACAGGAACTTAGCTATTTGATAAACACAGATCAATAAAATGTTCAGCAGACTAAGTACTGAGGTTGATTGATATGATTGACCAAAACCCAACCTTTTGATACCAACCCATCTGATACTAATCCTGATTCTAGGACACAAGCATCCGGCGGTGTATATTTCGTTTGTCTCTGTTATTTATGACAACCCTATCCCTAAAACCCTAACCCTAAAACCTTAAAACCAGTACAAACACACAAAAGATTTCATAAATAACAGTGACAAACAAAAAATACATCGCCAATAGTTGTTGTTGACAAACAACAGCAGTAATTTTATTCAGCTGAATACACGTCATTGATTGGTTGAAATTACCGAAATACAACAACTTTAACGTGAAATAACTTCGTAAATATAAGCTTTTCTCAAAACCACTAAGAGTAAAAGATATTTTATATGACACATTCTACCAGTGTCCAAAGTTTGAAAGTGTTTAGTTACCAAAAATTATTTTTTAAATCTGTCAGTCAAAAGGTAAAGATCCAATTCAAAGCTAATTTAAGTTCCAAGCACCAGCTTAATAATGACAAAATTATTTTACTAAATTTTTAATTATTTTAAAAACTAATTGAAACTAGGAGAGTATTCCAGCAGAAATACAGAAAAGGTTAACGGCAGTGCCTTCAATAGGTCTACAGTCCAATAACTGAAATCATTAAAGGAATAAAAGAAATTCGCTGGACATGAAGAATGGAAAACTCACATTGTAATTAAGGAAGCGCCAATATTCTTTACCCAGAGTTCCATCAGGTAAATTATTGAGATATTCATAATCTATGTTTTCAGTGTTTATAATTGGTTTTTCTCTGCAAATAAAAGGAAATCTGTTTAGTAGTAGTAATCCAGTTGTAATCCACCATAATCATCTTCAACCTCTGGACAGGACTGTCTTGACTCCTAGGGCCAGTTACTCGGTATCCATGACATATAAATGACAGAGATCACAATATTTCCTTAGGAGTGGGGTCTGAAAGGGATCTCAGGGAGTAACATCCCTACCTTCCTGAGCTAGTTTTGTACCACATTTCTTAAAAATCTCGGTAGAGGCCTTGGTCTCAGGATCACTCATGTCTAGAAACTGAAGTTGGGGGTAAGCAAGGGCATGCTCCTTGTAGAAAATCCAGCTCCAAAAAGCCCCATGATAGCAAGGGAGAATGAGCACCAGACAGCCCAAAGATTGGAGTGCACTGCACCTGCCTGCCTCAGTTGCTATGGCATTGAGGTAAATCCAGCCACCCCCATTAATGGGGACAAAACCTAGATTTAAAACACTGGATGATGATGAATGATATGCCAGTCCATCATAGGTTGGGTGGATTGGAGCAGTGAGAAGTGAAACATTTTGCACAAGAAGACAACACACCACCCAGGCCAGGAATCGAATGACACTGTGATTGTGAGAGCAATACTCCAATCATTAAGATATACACCTTCGCCAGTCCTCATCCAAATGAATGATGGAATAAAGCATTTCAAGATGGAGAGGTCAAAATAAAAGTTTTGCAATACAAGAAATGGAACGAAATAAACATGGTCAAGTGTTATGTAGATATTCGATGATCTACCAGCTCAGCAGAGAAAAAACAGAAAATGAAACAAAAACAGAAAAACTACCTACTTCAGAACTAAGCAACCTTCTGGGTCTTGTAACATTTTTGATTTTATCATCTTCAAAGCATAGTGGCCTGTGGTTTCACCAAATGTGCTGATCATATCTGTAACAGAAGGTTTATGGGACACACAGTACTGGATTAACCATTAAGTAAAATAAATATGTGCTTAGGTCGTCAAGGGAATAGGGCACCACAGAAATGATAAATGATTTAAGGCACAAAAGAAATCACTTTAAAATTGCTAAAACAATATTCAAAGTGGTTTATATGATCAGAAATATAATTTCAGTGTCCAAGATGTTGTAGTTCTGATCTTCTGATCAAAGACTTTGCAATTAAAAGAAGTAGGAGAAAACTTCAAATTTAAATAAAGTGGAAGTATACGAAAATAAAGGTTATTTTCTATCTTACAGCCAGTTTTGTTTCATTTCATTTAAGTGCTAAGGGCCTTTATGGGTCTTAATCTGGCCCTGGACATAATGGCTAGAGTATGTGATATCCATAACAATATAACAGGTTTATGGGACACACAAACACACACACATATATACACACGATGGGCTTCTTTCAGTTTCCATCTACTAAATCCACTCACAAGGCTTTGGTTGGCCTGAGGCTATAGCAGAAGACACTTACCCAAGGTGCCACACAGTGGATCTGAGCCCAGAACTGTGTGGCTGAGAAGCAAGCTTCTTTATTTCATAAAATTGGCCATATAGGCCTTACACAGAAGAAGCTTGTGGGCTGGACCCAGACAAGATGAGATGAAATGAAACAAAATGAAAACAGTTTCCTTCAAAATTATACATAGATATCACTTAAAACATCAATCCTCCTTGTCAGAGCCCCTAAGCAAAGTGACTTGCTGCCTGCAGACAACTCTGCATCGACAGGTCGGGGCCTGCGAACTGGAAAGCAAATTCTTCTTTGTCAAAGGTTGCTGTGATTTGACAAAATTTTATCTGTTACTACCTCCGCAGCCACCTGCGGAGGCCATATTGGACTACTTGTGCAGACCGAGTACACATGGTCTCGGTCACCCAAGCCGTCCAAAAATTCACTCATTGGAGGGGGAGATGGTGGAAGTCGTGGAGGAAGTTGCCTCCACGAAAAGAAAAAGAAAGGTGAGCAACAATGGTTGCTCACCAAAGAATGGACAGTTCTTCCTGATATGGCCTGGCTCCAGGCACAGGTGACACTTGGCGGGGTGTCCCTCAAGTATCACTGGGTACCTGTACCCGGCCATTTTTAGGAAGTCTGGGAATATCATATCTCCCACAGCCACCGGGGTCCACAGGGTCAAAGTTGCCTTTGACCCCTCCCAGTCGACCGCAGGAGCAATATCCGCACTCAATAACCTGGGCCCGCTACCCCCCAGGCCTCGCCGGATGGTATTTTTGATCCATCCCACCTCTGTACCCAGAGGCAGCCCACACACCCAGGCGCTTCTTATCTTCCTCCCGCAATAAGTGGGGAGGAAAAAAATTTCTTCCCCTCAAGGGGCTTGCTGGCAACTGTCTTTGCTTCTCCGTGGATACCAAATAGCAACCAGACCGTTGCAAATTTGGCCCTCCCCCCAGCAATAAATTTAACAGTTGGCAGATATTGTGCCAACTCATTTTGTATAATTTCTTTACTAAATTGAACGATGGCGCCAAGTGACCTAGAATAGGTCCTCAGCACCACTGTTCTATTATTAAAGTCTTTTAACCACTCCTTGGGCGGGACAACCTCCCACTCCAAGGCAGTGGCTTCATTCTTTTTTGCCATGTGTAAAAAGTTCAGAAAAGTTCAAAGAAAAACAAAAACAGTTGAAGCAAAAAATAAAATAAAAGAAGCACAGTTCAGAATAAAAAAGACTAGACAGAAAAAATAGAAAAAAGCAGTTCTACACAGCAAAAAGACAATCCTGGCCAACAGGTACTCCAGGCCAACTGGAACTTTGTGACAGGAACTTTTAAATGGTAAAAAACCACGAATACGGGCCACAGCTGACAGCAATAGCAACTGGAACAAAATTTCAAGTCTTTGAGTGAATACGCCCCCAACACTTCATTTTGTTTTTGCTACATGAACAAAAATAACACAATAGCTGCTGAGAGCAGGCGAAATTGTCCCAGATTTACTGAAAAAAATAATTCACACACAATAAATTATGCCCAGCTCACAACAAACAAAATCACTTATTTCGACGGACTTCCTTTGGTCTTATTTTTCTTCTTTTTCGGACGGAGCTCAAAGCTCACATCCTCACTGTTCAATGTCAAGAAGTCAACTTAACGTGCAAGTGCGGAAGCAAGCTTCTTACCACACAGACTATATGTGAACAATTACAACTTTTCAGAGCTGTACTCCAGTATAGCTGCAGTCTGAAGCCTGTGTACAAACAGCTATGCTACATGGCAGTGAGACACGGGCTGTGACTACTGAGGATATGCGAAGGCTCGAAAGAAATGAAGCCAGCATGCTCCACTGGACGTGTAATGTTAGTTGCATATGTGACAGTGTAAATGATTTAAGAGGAAAACTGGGCATATGAGGCATCAGATGTATGCAAGATTGCACATAAAAGCTCTGGAGCCAGTGCCAGTTCCATGTAAAAGCATCTTGTACACTCTATAGAGTGGTTGGTATTAGGAAGGGGATCCAGCTATAGAAACCATGCCAAAACAGTCAGATGGAACCTGGGTAGCTCTCTAGAACAGGGGTCAGCAAACCAGGGTAAATTACCCCAAGTGGGGCAAAAATGAAATTCTTGGGGTTAATGAGGATTCATTAAACAAGTAAAATTATATAAAAAGCATTTTCCTCGTTATGATGGAAATCTTTCTTCTGGCAACACTGCATCTTTCCAAAGTAATGGACATGTTTAGGAGACTTCATACCATTTTGTACTACAAACAATTTGGTTGCTAAGGCATCAAGTGACTAAACAGATATTATTTATCAGTTGTCTATTACCCGCCTTAACCATATTTTTTGACACACGTGCTTTTTTTTTTGATTAAGTAGATTCCATTCAACCCTTTAACACGGCTCCTGAGCTTCATTTTATTTTATCCCAAGCTCCCAATATGATATCTTAATTAATTTTGACATGGGTGGCGTAATATTTTTACACTATACCACACGTCTCAGAAAGCCCATAGGAAAGAAATTAAAAAAAACAACGTGCTGGTGGGTCGGGAGGGACTTGCTAACATACCACCATGACCCACTGGCAGGATTTGTGGGAGCCAATGTGTTAATGAGTCAATTGGACCCTGAAGACTGCATGCAGATTGCTCTAGCATCAAAATGCCCTATTCTTATGTAACTATAACAAAAATGATACGTCATTTCTCCTGAAGTGAAACAGTTTCTAGAAAAATCCTTTTGTTTCATAATTAGGATATTAGTTTATTTTTATCACATTTGTTTTATACTTTTAAAAATTATAATTGTATTTTCTGTATAAATAGATTCAATAAACCTTTTGAATTCAAAGAATCTATGACTTTCTTCTTTACAAATCAAGTGGGTAATATCGGTGTAAATAGATATCATCATCATCATCATTTAACGTCCGTTTTCCATGCTAGCATGGGTTGGATGGTTTGACTGGGGTCTGGGAAACCAGGAGGCTGCACCAGGCTCCGGTCTGATCTGGCAGTGTTTCTACAGCTGGATGCCCTTCCTAATGCCAACCACTCCATGAGAGTAGTGGGTGCTTTTTACATGACATTGGCACAGGGGCTAGAGGAGGCTGGCAACGGCCACGATCAGTTGGTATTTTTACGTGCCACCAGCATGGATGCCAGTCAAGGCAGTGCTGGCATCAGCCACATTCAGATGGTGCTTTTTACGTGCCACCGGCATGGGTATCACAACTACAATTTCCATTTGATTTTTATTTTGATGTTGATGTACTTGACTCAATAGGTCTCCTCAAGTGCAGTAGGTCACCCTATGATCCAAGGTAAACACAGCAGGCCAACCTGCTAGCCATGAACTCAATTCTTTTGTCGGGTCTTCACAGTCACAGCATATTTCCAGAGATCTTAGTATTTGGGGGTAATTAGTTAAAAAAGCTCCCCGACTCCAGCTCAAGAATGACAACGCTTGTCAAACTGCCCAACCCATCCCAGCATGGAGAATGGATGTTAAATGATGTTGGTAATGAAAAGAAAAGACAAGCAGTAAAAAGTGAAAATTAAATCCTACCAACCATCTCGCCTGGGGTTATACAGACACATAGCAGCTGAACCAATTGTGAGGAGGGTCCTCTGAATGTTGGTAAGTTTAATGTGCCCTGGGTACTCTACATCATAGTTCTGGGCTACGCTTGAAGAAAATCTAGCTGTAGATCTGGATATAAGGTCTGGAAAAGAGAAAATGAAAGATAAAGGAGAAAAGTGAGAAGGAATTCTCGTAGAGGTACAAGAATCAGGAATTTGGGGGCAGAGAACAGGGACCGGATAAATTAATCCTTGTACTGTTAGGGTCAAGTAGAATTTCTTAATCAGATCATAGATGTGTTTGTGTGCACGTGGTGTTTATGTTTGTGTATTTTTGTGTGTGCGTAGTGTTTATATGTGTGCATGTGTGTTTTTGTGCGGTGTGTGCAATATGTATGCAATATGTATGCTTGTGTGTGTGTGTGTGTGTAATATATATGCTTGTGTGTGTGTAATATGTATGCTTGTGTGTGTGTGTGTGTATTTTTCCTTTGTTGGATCCTCAACATCTGATGGAATCACAGAGACTCTTGTGTTCTCAACCCTGGTACAACCCAACTTTCTCCAGGCATGGCCAAATCGTTAAGAAGTCCACTTCCCAACCAAATGGTTTTGGGTTCAGTCCCACACCATGGCAGCTTGCTTTCTAATATAGCTCTGTACCAACTAAAGACAGAAACTGAAAGAAGATCATTGTATATATATGTATGTGTGTGTGTGTGTGTATATATATACATACAGGGTATTCAAAAAGTAAGGCAACCAACTCTTTTTAGTTTTGCCAAAGCAAAATATTGTTATATTTTGGATCTGAGTATTGCAGTGCAATGGAAAAAGAAACACAACCAAATTTATTTATATGACCACTTCTGTTTCAAATCACACACAGCCTTTTGTCTAAGTGTGAATGTGTCACTCGTGGCATGCAGCTGTTCTTGCAGAATTGAAACCCATTCCCAGTGAAGTTTTGTCTTCAGAGCGTCGAGCAAAGCATAAGGAATGCTCAAGACCCTCATCTCTAAAATAGACCAAGCAGAAAAATCCGAGTTGAAGTTGGGGCTTCTTGAGGGCCATATATCCTTGCCTATGAATGACAAAATGTTTTTCTGAATCCAGTATTGTGTCTGTTTGGAGCTGTGGGATGGTGCCAAGTCCTTTTGGAGGCTCCAAAGTGTGCCTTGAAAATGCTCATTCACCCATGGAAGCAGTTCAGATTCCAAAATGTCACTAACGTATCACTGGGTGATAATTTTAACACCTGAGAGCACAAAAATGAGGGGAGATCATCCAGTGGCTGTCACAGCTGCTCAAACCATAACTGACTGGATTTTGATGTTGATTTATGAGTCTGCCCTTGACGACGGAGCCACATACACTCCAAAGTCGGTCATTCTGGTGGTTTACTGTCTGTTTGATGTCAAATTTCTTTCCATCAGTGAACATGCCCTTACAAATTTGTATGAGCTCATAATGGCAGATCATCTTGTAGGGGTGGGTCCTGAGATTCTCCTTCAGCACTTGATACATTAATGTTTGTCTTATTTTTGCTGTGACTGCTAGTTTTCAGATGGAACGATGAAGATTTCACTGTATCTTTTCTCTGGTACTTTTCATAAGCTGAGGGGTCTGTACACTTCTTTTTAAGCCATGTCCAAGTTGATCATTGGTGGAACCAGTCTCCTGAAATTTCTTTACAAATTTCCAGACTGTTGTATGGTTAATTTTAAGCTTTTTTGTCAGAGCTGTATTACTTTTGCCACCTTTGTGGAGGGTTATGATTGTATTTCAGTCTATAGCTATTATCTAATTTATAAATCTGAAACACATTAAGCTTTTATAATGATGCATAATTTTCATACTTTATCACATTTATTGCTAGTTATTAAAGCCCGAAACTCCGGCTGCCTTAATTTTGGAACACCCTCTGTGTGAGTGTGTGTGTGTGTGTGTGTATATATACAGCACAAGATATCTGTTAAAACGAGCCACCTGTTTTTCTCCCTGTCTAACCTCTCCTCACCTGGCACAAAATCATCTCTATCAATACTACTCCCTCCCTCAGTTGAGGGATCTTTGTCTTGCAAGTGACTTGGTGGCACCTCACTAGTGCTGGTGCCACATAAAAAGCACGCAGTCCACTCTTTAAACTGGTTGCCATCCAGTCATAAAAACCATGCCAAAGTAGACAGTGGAGCTTGGCATAGTCCTCTGACTTACCAGCTCCTGTTAAATTCTCCAACCCATGCCAGCTTGGAAGACAGATGTTAAGTAATGATATATATAATTTCATGTGTGTGTGTGTTTGTGTGTATATATATATCTATGAATATCGACACACACGCACATATATATATCTTTTACTTGTATCAGTCATTAGGCTTCAGCCATGCTGAAGCACCATCTTGACTTTTTAGTCAAATGAATCGATCTACAGTACTTATTTTCTCTATTGGTCTCTTTTGCCAAACTGCTAAGTTACAGGGACATAAACACCAACACCGATTGTCAAGTGATGATGGGGTGGGGTGGGAGCACACACCGACACACTTACACATAGATATATATATATATATATAGAGACGACAGGCTTCTTTCAGTTTCTGTCTACCTGATCCACTTACAAGGCTTTGGTTGGCCCATGGCTAGAGTAGAAGACACCAGCCCAAGGTGTCACGCAGTGGGACTGAACCTCGTACCATGTGGTCGGGAAGCAAGCTTCTTACCACCACCACCAGCCCTCTTCCACATGCACATACAAACTCTCTTATACACACACATGTGCACCTTCGTTTTAGGATCACCACTACTTTATTATCTCCCCTTCTCCCTAGCTCTCCTGTGTGACCCTTCTGTCCAGTATTTGCCATGTTAGATCACTAGCCTCTACACATTCTTTATTTTCTCTCCTTGCTTCTTTTTGTGTTCCTTTCTGTGGAAGAGTGTAGGCTCGAAATGTTAAAGACTTTTTCACTTATCGAGCGTTATACTAATACATCTGTTTGTTGTCTACACTACCTGTCTTCGTCTTTTTTTTTTGTGAATTCTCCCTATATATATATACACACCTATATATATATATACACACCTATATATATACACCCCTATCTTACTTTGTATATATATATATAATATATATATATATATATATTATATATATATACACACCTATATATATACACCCCTATCTTACTTTGTATATATATATATATATATATATATATATATATATATATATATATACACAAAGTAAGATAGGGGTTATGAAGGTAACCCACTATGGGATATCAGTTATCCAATATACTGCTGGTAAAGTACCGAAATACTAAATACAATGTGATATATTGTTCAATGTTGTTCTCCATGTTTTTTTGCACATGTGATTAATATGTACGATTTGCCTATGTGTGTTTATGTATATATATTTTATATGTATATATGTTTATGTATATATATATATATATATATATATATATATATATATATATATATATATGTGTATTTTGAGTATCTATCTTATCATTTATTTTTTTTTGCTCTTATTGGATAGTATGAGAAGCAGGTTTTTATATATCAATATTATTATTATAATTTTATAGTTATGTATATCCTCTGATGAGGCCTTTGGTTATTTAAACAGACAAATATAATCTTTAATGCCTAAGACTATACTACAATGGCATATATGGGCAATTTAAGTTGGATTGTCTCTTGACCATAGGCTGAAACAGCTGTAAGGAGCAGTTTATTTGTATTATTTTAATTTTATTATTAATTTGCATATTGATGCATATTGTTTTGTTCGATTTTCATGTTCCTCTTTGTATAATTAATAAATAATATGAAATTGTAATATCCGTAAGTTGATGATCGAAATGAATTTGTTCCTCCATTTTCTTATTTGTATATATATATATATATATAAAATAAAATAAAGGATAAAACCGCTAAAGATTTTATCAGTAGTCAGCATTTAATAGAGACCTATTAAGGTGAATTCATATATAGAAATTTAGAATATCAGAAAATACAATTACAATTAAGGGCATAGAAGAGACTATACCTATGCTGAAAATAGACGCCAAATCGTCAAACCACTAAGGTGGTTTATAATAGTATATTTTATACTATTATAAATCTCTCTCTCCCCATATATACATATACATATCGCCCGCGCATACTCAATGCATGTGTTTTGCTTGTTGCAATATACCGCTTTGGGGACGAGTCATTCAAAGCACTTGGTGTTAACAACATCTGAAAGTCAAAGACAGGCGAGATAACTCGCTTCCAATCCCATTGACGAATACCGATATGTCGCTATTTTTGTTACGTATCAACATCTCGTACGTACACAAAGGCCTTTGTGGACGCGAAACCATTGGTCACTCTATAACCGGACATAAGCTTAATCACTTTTAATAATTATATATATGTGCGTGTGTGTGTGTGTAATCGTGGTGATCCGAACGGTAGAGCAGCGACGAATGAAATGCTAATCCGTACTTAGTTATCCCCCCTTTGCCTACAAAGTAAACTTTTTCGTTTTTCAGGAATCGATCAAAATAAAGTACCAGCGAAGTACAAGAGTAAATATAATTAGCTAACTACTCTTTCCTGAAATTTCTGGCTTTGTGCTTATATTAAATCCAATTATTCCTAGATAGCTGCATTCTGATTTATTAAAGGAGCAGTAATTTCTTTAAGTCGCGAGGCCGCCAACAAGGAAGTTTGTATGTGGTCATTCAGATATACTAGAAATAACAGTCAAATTTCCATTAAATGACACCTTACTTGTTTTAAAGATGAAAGAAGTCACATTGGATAATGTATTCCTGGATACACTATGTCTAGAATGAAGAAATGGTCGCGGCTGGAACGACTGGAAACATAAGCTTCCAGGGCGGTGTTTAAAGAAGTAAAAACAACTGTACAAATGAAAACAACATATTATTTACCACAACTGGTGAGTCTTTCATTTTTCAGGTTACGCAGAGTTGTAAAAGTGTTTATATTTAAATATTTCCGACTGAAAAGTCGGGACGAGAAATAAAGACACAGCGACGACGCCATTGGGAAGAACAGATGCTGGCCGGTGTAAAGATTTCAAGTGACCCTCCATTCAGAATATCCCCCGGTAATCTGAGTCCGGTTTCAAATTACTCTTGCACTGTAATCTAACATCTACGTGCGCGCGTGTACATACATATATGTACATGTGTGTGTACATACGTACATAATATATATATATATATATATTATATAAAAGGGCTTAGTAAAATAAATTACTTTGCCGCATACTGAACTCGTTAGAAATAGCAGCTAAAAAAAACTATTTCTAACACTTAAAGAAAACCTCTCTCATATAGTGCTTGCTCAATTCAACCCAAGAAAGTATGAGGGTAGAGACATTAAAAAATCAAATGCAAAGGTTATTTGAGTACGTACGTTTCAAGATTAGCCAAGTTCGACCCTTCTCTCATCAGCTCAGAATGCCCTTGTTTGAGTTTGAAAACACTGAAAATGGGAGCATACCCTTTCGGCTTGTTATCGCTTCTGAAGATCTGTTCCCAACTAACAGTGCTAGCTAACTCAAATATGCAAGAGAAAAATTTCTGTTCTCCCCTTTCCACAGCGTGGGTTAAAATCAGCAAACACTATCCTTTTTTTCGGTAAAATCCAAGACAATTAAGTAGAGAGAGATGAATTATAATTTCAACAATTGAGGGTAAAATTAATTAATAATTAATCAATTTCACCAAGTATTCAGTATGCAAAGGACCATTTAAGGCAAATTCAAATTATTACATTATATAAAAGGGCTTAGTAAAATAAATTACTTTGCCGCATACTGAACTCGTTAGAAATAGCAGCTAAAAAAAACTATTTCTAACACTTAAAGAAAACCTCTCTCATATAGTGCTTGCTCAATTCAACCCAAGAAAGTATGAGGGTAGAGACATTAAAAAATCAAATGCAAAGGTTATTTGAGTACGTACGTTTCAAGATTAGCCAAGTTCGACCCTTCTCTCATCAGCTCAGAATGCCCTTGTTTTTTGAAAACACTGAAAATGGGAGCATACCCTTTCGGCTTGTTATCGCTTCTGAAGATCTGTTCCCAACTAACAGTGCTAGCTAACTCAAATATGCAAGAGAAAAATTTCTGTTCTCCCCTTTCCACCAGCGTGGGTTAAAATCAGCAAACACTATCCTTT